>NC_041403.2:169196745-169496745 GCF_900747795.2 Erpetoichthys calabaricus | reverse complement strand
TTATTAGCACAGTGGTCCTTCATACCGGGTCATGTCCTCTGTAATCTACTGCTGTGAAGGTTGAGTGTGCGATTGTTCACAAGACCAGTAACGGCACACGCTGTCATTCCTCGTTTTCATTCTCTTTCTCTGTACGTTTACCATTCGTTTGCTCAGATGTTGATTCACTTGTTCCTTCCTGAGCGGCTCGTCTTCTTTCTCCACCCTAGTGCCCCGCTTCTTCTCTTCTTCCGTCGGCCATCTTTTCACATTAAAACTGATTAAGTCCGTGTTTGTGTTGCGATTACTTAGTACATTTTCTTTAATTTTTCACTTAAGTCTTCAATCTGCCTCAAGAATGATTTAAGATATGAAGAGGTAGGGAAAGTGACAGCGAAGGTGGTAGGGGTGAGAACGGTGCCCGTTACACATGTGCCACACGCCTGCCCTGCTGGCCGCTGCGGAGAGTTGATTCTCCAATAAAATAAAATAAAAATACAAACAGGAATAACCTAGGAGGTCAATCCTCACCCGACAGCGGACAGTAGACGTCACGTAGTATTTGTGCACCAAATTTCAGGTCAATCGGTCAAAGGGTTTGCGAGTTTCGGGTGATTTAAAGTCCTGGACAGCCAGCCACGGTGGCACATTCAGTGTAAAGACGAGGCGCTCGCGGATGTCGGCTCATTCGGGGTTAACAATGGGAGCGCGTCCTTCGTATATTTAAAGCTGTGAACGAGGAGCGAGACACCTTGGCATGTGGGATGGTAGTCTCTGAGTCACTGAACCCTTGATGGTGTTTGGGGGTCTGAGGGTGAAGACTCGGTGGGTTTCCCTTTGAAGTGGCATAGAGTGTGCCAGCTGTTGAGTAAAACAGCGAATGCCGAGTGTCAGCAGTGGGATCACCGTGACCCTCTCCAGGGACAACGTCCATCTTTATTGACACCAAAGTGAAGTCTGGGGGGCTTCATAGGGAAACACATTACAGTCTCACTCAGCTCATTAAAACGTCACTAGCAGGGGGAGTACCATGGAGGGACCCCTGCCCACCCTCTCGGTCGTTTTCAGCCTTATTCACATTTCAGTTACATTCTTTTTTTTTTTTTATGGGCTTTCCAGAAGTGTTTTTCACAAACTATTTATATTTTTTGTTTTTAACTCCTGATTTCTAGCCTTTTCTTGTTTTGTATAAAATGTCCTGACAGGGTGAAGTGTGTGTCTGTGTGTGCGCTGTGCCACAATGGCATGACTGCTCTATTAGAGGGGCCGCCCCTTTGTGCCACTGGACCATATTCACATTACCCAGAGTGCACCACCACGTCTGCATCATCGTCTGGCGAGTTTTCGGGCGTGATGGGCGTCAGCTTGGGTAGCGCGCTGGGTGGGCTGCTGGAGAATTCCGCTTGAAGACGCCGAGTGTTTCTCGTTTCCCAGTCCTTTCACGATGGCGGGGTGTCAACGTGTACAGCAGGTACGTAACTCGGATATCAGGAGTGGAGCTCACGACACGGCGAGGTCTGAATGGAAAGACTGGTGTCAGCGGTGGGATCATCTCCTCGGTTATTTTCAGCTTTACTGTTCTTGTTCTGATTGGTGCTTTTCATAAACTTACGTTTTATCCTGAATGAATTCCCACGACTCCTGGAGTTTTGAAACTTGTGGATCCTGACTGAAGTCCACTTTCAGGTTTCATGGATTTTTGAGCATTTAATTGTTTTTTTTTTTCTTGGGCGCTGCCATTTTGCAGATTCAAGGTGCTAGGGGCGTGGCTTCTGGGATCACGACCTCGAAGGGTGAGTTGCTAAGAGATTACAAGGTCACCCAATGGCCATTTTGTACGGCAGTCTTCTTCTGTGACTTTCAGGTCCTTTTATTTTTGATTCCCCTGTTCTCCGCTCTGTTGCTCGTGTCCTCTGATTTTTGTCCTCCGTTAGGTTTCACTTGTAGATCGGGTGACTCTTAGTTTTAGATGTCACGTATCTCCTGGTGCTTTTCATAAGGATATGCTGTCTGTCTGTGAGTCAGTAAAGTCGTGAACGTCGGGTGCTTTACAATGAAATGCATCATCACACTGGTGTCAGCGGTGGGATTACCATCAATGTGAGGCTGGCATGTAAAGCTGAGCTGCTTTAGTGAAATGTGGTCCTTGTGACATTGTGTGTGACGAGCAGGGACTTCGCATTGGAAGACAATGAACACCAACCCTCTTAGCTTCCAGTCCAAAGTGTTGAAGTGTGGTGAAGAACGGGTGAAATACGGATTAGGAGACAACGAGGTGAAATCGGTGGCCTTCAAAGATCTGAAGACTGTTTGCAAGGCACTGTATGTCACGACCAACTCCATCAAATCTGATAAAAATTGAATTCTGCGGGTCAACGGGTTTCTCAGGGTCTCGGGTTCATCTGTCGCCCGCCGTCTGTCGATGTTTCATATTCTCTCCCCAGGTCTGCAGGGGTCTTTGTCTCCCAAGACGTGCACATGAGGTGAGCAGCTCGTTCTGGACTGACCCAAGTGGTGTCTGAGGGTGCCACAGCCAGGGTTACTGGACTTGGTGGGTTTGATGACAGAGGACACTTGGGAATGTCACTTGGATGTATGCCACTTCACTTCACACCCCAGCTGACTTGCTTTGGCATTTCCTCCATAATTTAATTCTCTCCTGTGATAACTGAACTGGCACCACAGGCTGTTTCAAGTACATGGGGCATGTAGTGATGGGGCACCTCTGTTTGCCACTTTAACCCAAAACAAAGTGTCAAAATCCAAATGAGACACTCGCAGGGAAAACCCTCAAGTATCAAATGAAGAGACCACCCACTGGGCCTGACAACCCGCCTATCAGGGGTGACATGCCCACCAAGTGCCACTCGTGACACAATCGCTCCTTACTCCCTAAGCTCACTGCTTATGAGCCTCTGCCACGTCTCACCTCCCAACTCCAAGCCCACCCTGCCCTCAGATATCCTTGCACCCCAAAGCAAAATGAAAGGGCAGCCTAGCATGGCACTGGCACTGTGCACCCTCTATAAGATGCAGCAGGACCCCATGTATTTCACACTGATTGTCCTTTCCTGCCACCTGCTCATTTGGTGGGCCACTCTGGACCCTCTGCCCATGTCCCCACCCTCCCAGTTGCTTACCCACGTTGGCACCAATGTCCAGTGACCAGCCTGTTCTCTCATTTTACCCCTGGTACCTCTGTACCAGCTGGGTAGCTTTTTCCTATCTGCCCGCTCTGCTGCTGTGCCCCTCCTTTCGTGTTTGGTGGGCGCCCTGCGTTTCTCCCTAAGGCTCCATGTTATTCCTGCCTGCCTCTCCTTTTTATTTTACACACTCGGCCCTTCCTTGCTTCCCTGCATAATGGGGAGGGGTTAGCGTGGGGAAGGGGGGGGGGGTGGAATACCAGCTGAAACCAGTTCTAACCAGCACCTTCCCAGCACTCGCTCCCCTCCAATCACACAAGACGGCCAGCAGCTGCACAGAAAACCAGTCGGACCAGTTGGAGGTCGCCTGGAAACAGCAAGACTGGGCCAATCTGTGCAGCGGGCGGCATGACGAGTCCAGGCTGGCAGCGTCACACCCGAGGCACTCGCTAACAGACACGCCAAAGCGTCTGGGGGTTCGAGGCACGGGATGAGTGACGGGCGCCCAGTGAAAAAGACCACCAGGGCAGTGGGCTCATAGTGGCTCACTGGAATTCTTAGGAGCAGACTGGGGGAGACACACCTTTGTAATCCACCCATTTCAACTTCCTCTTAACTGGTGGGCATCACAGGGAGGTGGCGGCCCGGCCCATCGCATGGGGCACTCACTCACACAGTCACCCGGTCACGTCTCTGTCACATCACGGGGTGACAAACAGCAGTAAGCACAAGTCAGGCGAGGCCAAAGTCTGCTCAGTTCTACAGACGGGACTGGAAACGCAATCAAAATGTCCAGTGAGTGACCAGGCGGAGACCACCTGTAGGGCTGCAGTGAACCAGAACTGCCCGGGCAACATGAGGCGCAAGGAAACCCACCCGGAATGGGACGAGAGTCACACATGCAGCCCACAACGGGACCTCGGTCACACGTCCTGCCATGTTTGCTTACGCTGGGCAAGTAAAGTTTGATAAGCCGCTGCCAGTCGGTGATATGGCAGAGTTTCCTGTCTGTCTGTGCCATTGATCTCTCTATAGTACGACATGGTGAGCTTCACGCTGTCTGTACCTGTCATGTGTGCGTGTCTCTCTACTTATATAGTGCCTTTCATATCTATGAATCGATCGCGATGATGTACAGCAGTACCCGTCATTTCTGTATCTGCCAATCTTCCAATTCTACACAGCATCTTTAACATCCGTTATATAGTGCCTGTCACGTCTGTGTATCTCACTACTATATAGTGCCTTTCATATCTGTTATTACTATATAGCACTTTTTACGATCATCTCTCTGTCTGTCCCTCTGTCTATTCTGTACAGTGTCTTTTATATCTATATTATATAGTGCCTTTCACTAGTGCCTTCTGTATCTCCCTATTGTTACTATAGAGTGCCTTTCATGGCTACCCATTTATCTATCACTTATCTACCTATTACAAGTATATCTTGCCTTTCACATCTGCCTTTGCTATCATTACAATATAGTGCCTTTCAAGTCTAAAGTACTCTCTTTGAAATGAGCTTTATCACAGTGTCTAATCGATCAATCAGTCGCTCAATCATGAATTAGTCACGCCTTTCCCAGTGATCACTGCCGTGAGCAGCTTTAAATGGTCTTCATCTTTATAGTGCCTTTCACACTGTGCAATCTTTAAAGTCTCTCCGGAGAGCGACCACTCAGTCTCTTAAGAATGAAAGGGCGCTGCACTCTCCGTGTAGCCGGCGTGTGTCACTATCCTGGCAAGTGTCATGGTTTGTGGATATAGCGCCTTTCACATACCGCACTATCCATCTGTTTTCCTAACCTGTTTTCCTTGTGAATTTCCCCTTGGGATTAATAAAGTATCTACTGTATCTATCTATCTATCTATCTAACCCACTCATGGACAGTCAAGGCCAATCCCAAAATGGGCCACAACTCCACTGCAGTACAGACCAACACGTGTGCCCATATGCCACCCTCTCACGGTGGGCTCTCCATTTATCTGTCGTGTGCATCTTTGGGCAAAGGTTGGAAAACTGAAGAAAAGTCACAACACGGGCACTGGAAGAGCATGCAAGCCAGGGACCAAGGTGGGCACTGATGCCAGGTCCCCAGAGGCGGCTGGCCGCACTGTATTGCCCATCTCATCTTTTCCGGGTGAGGGTCGCGGTGTGTGTTGCCCATCAAATCAAACCTTTATTTAATACGAGCACTCTGACCAGATCCGCAAGCCTACACATTCACAGGAGAACAGAGAAATAAAAGACTTCGGGGTACATACGGGCGGTGCCGCGGAGTCAAACCACCCAGTGGCAGGAATGGCACCGCAGCGCCCGACCACCCGTCCGTCCGTCACAAGTCCGCCTCTCCGTTCAAATGCAGCGCGTGAATGTGAGCTCGCCGGGCGGCTCAAAACACTCCCGTCACGTCATATCGATCAAGCGCTCCTCCGTCATCGTAAAAGTGGAAAGGAGACGTCTGTTCGTCATTTGCCGGCTCTCCGTGCGGAACATGCGATGTGATAAACGTATTAACGATGAGACGGTAAGTGGAGGGGACTGTTGAACAAAACGCCTTCTCCCTCCTTTGTCGTTGAGAAACTGAGTGTCCGAACCTGAAGTGCTGCGAACACCCGCGGCGGAGGAGGATTATTAACAAAATAAAAAGGCATTTACGCAGAACGTGGATCTCACGTGACAGGACTTTGATCGCACCCCCCCCCCCTTCGCCCCCGATACAAACTCATAACACCTTCCGCATATTTTTGCTCCGTCTCACATTTCAAACATAAATTAACCGAAATTTCCTTTGAATCTTTATACAAAGTAATAAAAAAAATCGCCATTTTATGTTAAAATCTGCCAGTGCGCGCGTAGCCCCATCGAGGTGTACCATTCACCCGTTTTGAAAAGTTCCTGGGCAGCACTGTGGGCACTACCAGCTGTGCCAACACAAATGTCTCTGATTAAACTCTAGTCGACAGTCTCCTGAAGAATTATTTGTATTTTTTAAATATCTTTATTGTATCTAATGATATCAAATGATAACATCAGAACAATTTACAATCAATAATGGGGTGTTACAGGAGAAAAATGACCTGAACGATTGGACTTCGGGTTAGAGGGCCAGGCTTTATGATTAATGAATAATGTCCAAACGGGCGCCCTGCCTCTTTCTTATTGGCTCAGACGCTCCCAAGAACGCCCCGCCCATCTGTTTCTGTTCGGATTTTAGGAACGCCCCCGAGCCTCCGCCTCAGCTCAGGGACAACAGCGGCGTGCACTACGCGACCCGCACTGCGCCTGCGCACCATTCTCTCCTTCGAGCGGACTTGCACGATGTGTAAACAAAGAGACCTCAACAGATCCCCCCCCCCCCGGCTCTGAACTCGGCGCAAGTGGTCACTTGTACAAACTTATGGCCGTGCCTGGTCGTCCGTAAATGTCCCTTGGGAGTGAGTCTGTCCAACTGTCTATATAGTGCCACTCACGTGTATCTGTGTATTAGATAGCACCTTTCATATGTATTGATCTAGCTATCTATATAGCGCCATTCACATGTATCTGCTTTTTACATGGCCTCATTCACATCTATCTATGCATCTTATATAGTGTCTTTCACATCTGTAGATCTATCTACTATCTGTCTGTGTATCTATTAAATTATTGGATCTGAAAGGCATTATAAAAATACATGCATGTGAAAGGCACTATATAATAGATAATTCAATATATAATACACAGATGTGAAACAGAATGTAGCATGTCACACCTTTCACCTCTATTAATTACTTAGATATAAAACATCCTATCTATTAATTGTATGCTGCCTTTCACCTCTGTCTATCCAGCTGTTATCTGTTATATAGTGCCTTTCATATCTCTGTCTACCTACCTACAGGATTCAGACCCCTCTACTTCCCACACATTTTATCAATGGGTTGTAAATTTCATTTTAAATGACATTGTCGCCATTTTTACCCCTCAGCCTACACTCAATAGCCCAGAATGACAAATTGACAACACGTTTTAAGAAAAGCTGACACACATATTCAAATCTCTCACAGAGTCAGTCACTTTGTAGAAGCCCCCTTTGGCAGCAGCTCCAGCCTGGACCCTTCACTGTCGAGTCTCCACAAGCTTTGCACACCTGGACTCCGTCCTTGCAGATGCTCCGTCTCCAGCGCCATCAGACTGGATAAGAAGCGTCTGTAAGCTGCCATCTTCAGGCCGCTCCTCTCATGTCCTCCGAGCTTCAAGGGTGGGTTTTGGCCAGACCACCCAAAGCCGCTCCAGCTTTTCCTGGCTGTCTGCTTGGAGTCGCTGAGCCGTCGTCTCGGCCTGAGGTGGTCCGCACTCTGCAGTAGGTTTTCTTCAAGGACCTCTCCGTATTTGACAGCATTTGTCCCCCCCCCCCCATCCTGACCAGTGTCCCTGTCCCTGATGCTGCCACCACAGTGCTTCACTACAGGGATGGTGACGAGCAGTGCCAGGTCTTTGCCAGACGAAGGTGTTAGTGTTCTGCCCAGGGGGTCGTCCCCCTTGTGTCTCATCAGACCAGATAGTCCTGGAAATGGCGTCTGGCAAAGTCCGAGAGGGCTGTCATAGACGAGTGCTGACCTCAGCAGAGGACTTGGGAAGGTCAGTTAGAGTGACCACCTCACTGGCCAAGACCCTCCATAGGTGCTAGGAGGACCCCCCCCCCCCGCCCCGAGCTGGAGAGGCTGAAGTTCAAACCTGGGGGGTCATCACCTCGACACGGTGCCCCTCCCTCACACGTGGCTTTTCCTGACCATCAGGCTAACAAATCCCCCCTCGGAGTCCAAGTAAATCATTTCACACCGCATTAAAGCGGCAAATTGCGTCTTGGCAAATGTGCGGCGGCGGCCATTGTTAGCGTTTCGTCTGGAGGCGTTTCACACAGAAATCAAGACTCGGGTTGGTGCCGGAGGAGGCCCAGCGGGCTGATTTTAATAAAATGATACAATCATCAGCTCCTCGCTCTGCAAAACAATTTACATTTGACATGCACCTCGCGGCCCGGCCCCCCGACTTTCACATTCGACGGGTCCTCACAAGTGGAGACGAAGAAAACACAGAAGGTCGTAAACAGTTTCTTCCGTCATTCCATTTATGATATAAATTAAAATGACCTAAATGGTAATTATAGCAACCTCGCTCTCCTGCAGCCCTGGGGGGAAAAGGAACGATTGGAAAATGGCTGGTGAACAATAGCGTGGCGGACCCTCCGATGATTGTGTTGGGAATGCAGAGCCGCCTTCGCGACGGCGTAATACAAAGTGGCGCCCGCTAAACAGCCGGAGAACAATGGCAGCTTATTACTGCTGACAAAGGAAAGCGCGGAGGGCTCGGCCACTGGAGGGAAGGCTTGCAAGGCAATCACACGGAGAAAATGGAGCAGAACTACTGTAGGCCTCGATACAGATGGGGGGAGTGCAGCCCTGATATAGCGCCCACGGGCACCACCTAGCATCGGGGGACTTGACTGGGGCGGAATGAGTCTGGTGAGAGTCACCTCAGAAGCACAGAGAGGGCGTCACAGTCACGTGGAGGCAGACCGACAAACGTGTCGCCACCCACTGGCACCAGCTGGAACAGACCGTGAAGTCCATGCCACCCGTACCAGAAACAGAATCACCAGGAAAAGTATGAAGAGGAGGGCTGGGCAGGGCTACAGGCCAGAGTGACAGCCAAATGGGTGGGGCCAGAGGTTTGAGTACCAACTGACTGGGCGGGGCTAGAGGCAGTCAAGTGGGTTGGATGAAATGTTGAGTGGCAGCTGGCTGGGTGGGGCAAGAAGGTGTTGGGGGGGGCAACTAGCAGGGCGGGGCCAGAGGTTTGAGAGACCGTCAACTGGATCAGGTCACAGGTTTGAGTACCAGCTGACTGGGCGGGGCTAGAGGCAGTTAAGTGGGTTGGATGAAATGTTGAGTGGCAGCTGACTGGGCGGGGTTAGAGGTTTAAGAGTCACCTAGTAGGGCGGGGCCAGATGCCTAAGGGACAGCCTGCCTGCTGCGCCGAGTTAGATGCAGGACTGGCGGCGGACGTGTTGGGGTTTGACAGATTTATAAGGTCACTGTCATCCACGTGTAATTCTTACTTGCATGTGCTCGTCCCTCTACAGCCCCGTTGTGAGTTGCTAGAATGACCGTCCACTTCGAGGTTTCTTTAAATGCTGCTGATGCTAAATAGTATTGGCACGTACGCTTTATATAGGGGCCTTCATATCGATCCGTCTGTTTAGTGTCTGCCTTTATAATTCAATTCAGTTCATTCCTCCATGACGCCTTTCCCACTAGACAAATTCAGAATACAGCAGAATTACAATAAAGCACAAGATGCTGTGCAGTGGACACACACCACTACACTCCTATATAGTGCCTTGCTTATCTGTCTGTGTACCCCACAAGCACACACACACACACACCTGCTCAGACTTTCACTCCAATTCTGTTTATTCTTTTGTGGCTCTGTTGCCATTACAAAGGATCAAAGTCATAAGACGCCCCGCAGTACACACACACACACACACTGGTGTTACAGACCCTGCTATATGGCACCACCTGTCTTTCACGGAGTGCCTTTCATACCCGTCAGTATTTCACACACACTTTCATTTGAATTCACTACTGTCTCTTCTGAGGTCTCCCATTAGTGATATTCATACATGTGTGACGTTGTGCAGTACATGGTGTCATGCTCGGTTATCTATTCTTACACACACACACACACACATGCGAGCGCTTAGGGGACATCTACAAGGCTCCTGCACTTTCACCCCGGGACAGCAGAGGGCGCCGCCGCTAACCTCCTCTTCTTTTCCATGCGTGTTTGCGAGGGCCGAAGCCCAGAAGACGCCTGACCTCCCTTCTGGTGGAGCTGCAGAGGCCCCGCCCCCTCCGGGCCGAGTGCGTTCATTATGGGATGGAGGGCGGAGACGGACGGAGCTGCTGTGCTGGAGCCGACAAAAGGCAACCCTTGGACCCTGGTGAGAGATGCCACAATTAAATGGTCTTTACTTGGGGCTGCCAAACCCGTGAACTGTCCTAAGAGAGGTCTGTCACGCTGTCTGTAATCTGTTATATAGTGCCTTTAATGCAGATCTGTCTGTCTATCTACGTATTGAGATGATCGATTATATTGCCTTTAATGTCTATCTATTATATAGTGCCTTACACATCTCTCTCATCTACATGGTGTACAGTACTTCATATATACCTGTCTGTCTATAATCTGTTATATAGTGCCTTTCCTATCTATTTATAATATATATAGTGCCTTTGCTCAATCGGATTATTTTATAAACGAGTGTCCCACATCTCCGCTGCCATGGCTCCTGCCCTCTTCCTCCTCGCATGTTTCTGCACTCCTTGGAGAGCCCTGGTGGCTCGAGGCTCATCTTTATATTCTCTACGTTTACCCAAATCCCTATAACAGTGTGTGTGTGTGTCTTCATGTTTGTGGTGTGTCACACCGGTGAGCTTGTGCTTTATGATTTCACATCATCATCATCGTCGTCGTCAGCAGGGGGCGACACTAACCACACACATATCGAGAGATAAATGGGGAAGTTGCCATATAATGGATGTGAACAGATAGATGGCCTTGAACGTTACTATAGACAGGCTGATGAAAGGCGCTAGATCATCATCTACTGAACAGATACAGACAGACAAACGTGAAAGGCGCTGTATAAAAGATGAAACAAATGATTTAAGATACAAACAGACAGAAACACGGCATGGCGTAATAGAGAGAGATGAAGGGAGATATGCCAGCACCACATCGTCATCTGGCAGACAGGCAGCCATGAAAGGCGCTATATCATCATCTACCAAACAGATACGACCGCTGCATGACAGACAGACAGGTAGCCATGAAAGGCGCTATATCCCCTTGCAGAGTTTTGAATTTGAATGATTTTGCAGTAGATGAGCAGAATCAGAAAGTCAGAGTCAGTCAAAGACAAAAGCCGGGCCGGCCGGCTCTCCTCGCTGATGATTATCTCCTTTGATTTCTTCTTCTTTTTATTTCTCGCTCATGCGCGACTTTTATCAGGAGAGAACAAATGGCGCACATCTCCTCGTCTTCCTCTCATCTCCTGCGGAATGACAAAAGGCCGTCCGACACAAAGGCGGCGCTTTGTTGTAATAAAATGGCCGGGTTGTTACACAATGTGATGGATTTCTTCACTTGTACTTTAATAGAGAGGAACAGAGTCGATAAATGGCACTAACAATTCCGTTCTGCTTCACCTGTCGTAATTGAAAACTAACTGAGGCAGAACTTGGGATGTTTTTTCACCGACATTATTTTATTTTATTTTATTTTGATTTAGATAAGCCATCAGAGACACGAGCTCGTGTAACTGTAATTGTAATTATGAGCTTCTCACGACTTTGGGGGGGGGGGGGTTGTGTGGACACATGTGAGCGAACTGGAAAGAGCGCAGAGCCCACCGTCAGAGACGTGCAAATCAGTGGACATGAAAGGAAACCAGAGACACTGGGCATCATGGCAGGTTCTGGCATGACCGTTAGATGGCGCCTGTCCTATCTAATCCATCATATCATATATAGTACCTTTCACATCACCCGTCTACTTGGTACACAGACACTGTGGTGTAGCGGCTGAGGCTGTGTGACCCTCAGCAAGTCCCCTCACCTGCCTGAGCTCCAACTGGAAAAACCAAAGAAATATAAACTTAAGTCACCTTGGATAAAGGCGTCAGCAAAATAAAAAAATAGTCATAAGCTATTATATAGTGCCTTTCATATCTATCTATCTGTGTAATCCTGCCAACTATTCTTTCTATCAATCATATAGTGCCTTTCACATCTCTGTATCAGATATATATGATACATGAGACACTACTGTATATACAGCATCTTCAGCAAGCTTGTAAAAAAAAATATTAACAGAAACACAATGGCTCTTTGATTTTTCACTCCAACATTTATTACAAAGTGCCTTTCGTAACTTACCTGTCTATCCACCTCTCTGTCCACAGCAGTCTGGACTGCCAGTCTTAAAGACATGGAGGGTACAAAGCACCTCAGTGAGGTTATCACTAGTATGTTCATGCTGACCTTACCAAGATGGCTGACTTCCAGGGACTCCAGTTGTGTGGTTATCATAATGAAGAGGCTGAGCTGTGAATGGAGCTTTATGAAATGGTTAGATCTATCTATCTATCTATCTACAGTGTCTGTCTGTCCGTCTCATATAGTGCCTTTCACATTAATCCGTCTGTCTGTCTGCCGCAGCTTTCATCTCGACTTGTCAAACCCTAACGTGGTGCCTCTCCCCTGTCTCTATACAGCACACGTTATATTGTGCCTTCCACATCTCCCTCCCTCGTTCCCTGCCTGTCCCTCCTCATCCTCACTTTCCTCACAGGTTATCAGACCTCTTGTGCCCCCCATCGCCTGCTGCTTGCCCCCTCAGCTTGTCATTAGTGGCCGGCTGCAGATCATCAGAGCTTCATTACGACTTCACCAGGCGCGCGGCGGCCGCTTTGTTTGGTGACGACTTTTATTTTTTTAATTTTTTTTCCCCAGCACAATGTGAGGACAGCGTTTATTTTTTTTATTTATTTATTTTTCTTTTTTTTTGCTCCAGAAAATAATTGAAAACACATTTCACTGCAATAGAAACGGTGGGCCGGGGAGCATTTGATGTTTCTTTATTATTATTATTATTGCAGTTCATTTGTGGAGGACTGTTTTCCTTGCACTAAAACTTAATAAAGTTCACTTAATTTGCTGCGTTTACTGAACTCGCCGTGAATGTTGTGGTGGCCGCACGGCGAGGCTGTGGAAACAGCAGGCCTGGAAGTCGCTCTGAAAGGAGTCGTGTCGTCATGCCGATTATCCATACAATAAAAATCACACCCCCACTGTCTGCATGTGGGCGGGGTCACACGTTTAACTCCGCCTTTGGGTCCCGCCGAGCTCCACGCCGGACAGTAAAGACACGGCCTGTGAGCACATTTATGTCACCTGGCTTACTCAACAGTCGTCACCTAAGTCCTCCCATAATGCAATTCTTAGCAATAGTGTGATGGGCCACCTGGAGATTATGGGCGGAGTTAAATGTTTAACTCCGCCATGTTTAGCCACGCCCTGTTCCACAAGCTGCAGCGAGGAGTGCCCGACGACACCACAACACGTCCAGATGGTCAAGCCAGCACCCCAATGAGCTCAGGTATCCATCTCTTTCTGGCATGTCCTCCTCCTCCTCGTTAATTTCATCTCATCGCTTTTTCAAGGTGTCACGACTGGCCCAGGGTTCAAATTCTTGCTTTACGTTTCTTTTGTTCTTTTTTCTTTCATTCATGTCCATTACGTGTCTCGCTGGAGCCACCTGCCCATCACCATCAGGAGAAGCCCACGGTGCTACGAATCCAGAGGGTCTCCCACGGTCCCCGGTGGTTCACTTTGAAGGTGCTCAGGAGTGTTTGGCGAGTTTTCTAGGTTTCTGTGGTGTGTCTCATTTCTTTCAGCAACTCCTTAATGTCTTTGCGCTTGCTTGTCACGCAGGAGAATCGCCTTCCAGGCTCAGGTAAGGTATGCAATAACCCACCGGGACAAGAGAGGGCGCCAGCGCTATGAATATCATCTCTCTTCTCCTCTGTAGTTGCAAGAAGCCGCCCAAAGAGGGCATCCAGCCACGCCCCCACTCAGGTAAGCCACACCTCTTCTGTATAAATCCACGGGCCCCCAGAAGATGGCGTCTCAGTCAGAGGAGGTACGTCCCGTCCCGTATGCGTGAGATCCCAGACCTGCTTGACAGAGCAGGGATAAGCTGCTGAGCCTTAAAATGACAGATTTTGTGCCTGTTTTCTGCTGTGCCATCGTGTGCCCATTTATGTTCGATTTTCTGGATATTGGCAGTAAATGTGGTGACCCTGTTGACACCCCAACTTTTCTGTGGCTCTCCTCTTCCATATGTTATGTCTGAGCATTTTCAGGTATTATTTTATTGCCTCTTTAATTTTACCTTCGGTCCCTGCTTTTTGTGGGTGGAGCCCCCAGGAGGCGTGGCCACCCCAGTAGTTGGCGCTGCTGCCCCGCTGATCCTGGGCTCAAATTCGGTGCCCACTCACCGTCTGTGTGGAGTTTGTGTGTTCTGCCCGTTCGTCCACTCCGGTGCTCCACTAGCCCTCTGGGGGTGCCCCCTGCTGTCAGCCCTCCATTAGAGACCCCCGGCTCAGACCCACTTGTGATTCTCTTCAGACGGACGCGATTTGCAAAGCCTTTAGTCCGGTAACCTGAGACGAGTCCAATTGGCGCCCCGGCTGGCTTTCCCAAATCGCTGCCAATTTGCGGCCCGTCACACAAATTCCACTTCAATCTCCTGCCTGCACGCCTGCCATCTGCTGTCACTAACCTCTTCAATAAAAGGAACAAAGTGGCTTGGTGACAATAAAGGCAGCAGATAAATAAATAAAAATAAAGACGAGAGAGAGAGTGGGGGGCTTCGGCTCCGTCATTACGGTGCTCACTCCCCGCCGTCCAAAGCGGCTCAATTACAGCCTCACTCACTGGACTCACAGTGGCCGTGCCCCTCTCACCCGCTGGCTCTAACGCCCAGACGTGTGCCACTCGGAAAGCCCCTCACTTGTCGTTATTTAAATTCCAACTTTAAGAAGGGCACACATCGTGTCTGTCAATGACGTCCGTGTCGCTCCAAGGGTCTCCGTGTACTAAAGGTCTGCACTGAAAGGGGCTGGCGGTCTGTGAGCTGCTCACCGTGGCACTTGTGTCACTTGGGTGTTGTTTGGCTCTCTGGCACAAGTTACGAGATCAACATAAAAACAGAGAGCAGGGCTGGTAACCCAGTCTAGAAACTGGCCGAGTATGGGGGGGGGTTCGTCTAACTGGGCCCACCGTCATGCCGTCACCCCTGGTAATGTCGCTAGCGAGTGTGCACAGAGGAATTCTGGGAAACTCCCGTGCAAGCCACCGATACAAACCTCAAACACGGGCACGCAAAGCGAAAGACAAACTGGCATGGCGGGGAGACATTAGCAGTGCGTTAAGTACGGGACGATGAGATGAGACTTGAAGCCCACCGGAGAGACACGCCGACTGACAAGATCCAATAAGTGGTTAAAAAGCTGCACTCATTTTCAAACCTGGGATCTTGGGGAGGGGGAGTCTGCTGGAGTCTAACCCAGTTGGCATCGGGCACAAGGTAGGAACGAGACACACCCGGACAGCCCATCACAAGAGCTTCTCTCCTTTTTGGTCTTTGGCTCGTGGATTTTCGTTTCCTCTTCGGTTTGACTTTATGGCCCAACGGCCCCCCTCTGTTGGCGTTCTTGTACCGTGTCAGCCATTACGGGTGCAATGAGAAGTCTACCACATGCAGGCAGGTAAGTGCATCTCGCCTGAAGTGGGCGCCGTGAAAGCCGCCATGTTGTCACCTGTTCCGTTTCGCTCGACGTCGCATTGCGCCCTTGTCTGCCTTACCACGTGTCCGCTCTCGTCTGGGCCTGTGGAGGCCGTGAGGCTGCTGGTGTGCCCACGCCTCGGTGATGGTCTCTTTTTGAGTTTTGAGAGCTGAGAGAGCAACCAGCGGAAAACCGACAGCCAAGTAAACGTCGGCGTCCCTCATCCTAGAAGCGAGCCTTGTGAGAGCGGGCGCCCATCGCACCATTAGAGGAGATCTGAAGGTTGGCCATTGTCTCATTTCTCCTATTAGAGTGCGCACGTCTGCCCAGGGCTCACGAATCTCATTGACCTTTTTTCTTGTTAAAGGGAAGGTGGGAGGAAAAAAAAAAAAAGAAACAAGAAAAAAAGCCCCGAAGAAATCCCCCCAACGAAAGTTAATTTCGATCCACACAATGCCAGGCCGCGTCCGGAGATATGAAAAGGCCATTCGAATCAATACAAGTGCAATCAGCGGCCGAACGCAGCCTCGCACCCAATCTGCTCATCCCGCTCACCCCAGGGTGGGCACCTGAATAGCTCCCTCTGCGTGTGTGCACCTCGTGTCATTGTAGCCGAACAATGGCGCCGCTCATCATTAGTTTGTCGAGCCGGGGCTGGAAAGGTCACCAGTCAGAAATGTCAGGCTTCAATGGAGCCCGCCGCACATCTTACTGCTGGAGTGTCCAATTAATGGGGGGACACCGAGGGGCAGAGAAAGCCTTCTTCAGTCGCCAGCTACAGCAAGTGCTGTGAAAAGGCTCGCAATGTCTGACCACTCACCTCCATCATCATCATCATCATCAAAGAAAGAAAGAAACAGTCGGCCCCGACATACCAGGAACGCGGATTTCCAGAGTGCCACAATGTGCCACCTCACATTGGGAATGCGGCCCGAAGGGGAGAAGGCAGACGAGACCCTCGGCGTCAGGCCGGCAGCCACCCGGAGCCCACAAGAGACAGACGACGTGACACAACTGAGACAATGGCGGCCAATTCCTGCAGTAACATGGGCACAAGAACAAGACCGGGCCCATTCATGGGGCATAGGAGACAGAAAGGGAAAGGATTACAGAAAAGCCACCAGCACAGTCAGCTGATGAAATGCCAGGCGTGATCTCTCCATTCTGTTTTACAAATGCCCACCTGGGGTTACGCAGAGTAGGAGATGTAGTGTGGCTCAGGTGCCACCAGGGGGCGCCCCACAGCGGTGGATCAGTACAAACACAGGAGTCTTTGATCCATCGGGTCCACGATCAGCAGTGTCATTACAGGAGATGTGAGCCAACATGACGGTGACACTTCGATTACAACACAAAGGAGGTGCCACTCGAAATGCCAGCCGACAAAACCAGGGCAGCCTACTGATGATCTGAACATTTCCATCAGCTCAGATCCTCCGGGGCTCCTGCTTATCCACACGCACACTGAGTGAGCTCTTTGTCACCGTTTGCCGAGCTTGTCACCCTTGAGGTCACACTGGCTATGACCGCACGCTCAAAAGTGATGTCAGGCTGGGATGGCGTCGTTTAAATGACTCGATAAACAGAAACAAGGAGGGCTCGGTGTCAGGACAGGCATCTGGCTGGAAAAATCATGAAGAGGAGGAGGAAGAAGAGGAGGACGAAGAAGTCACATTTTGCTCAGTTTTAATAGTGAAAAACAAATAACAAACATGGCCTCTTCAAAGGGTAAAAAATCACATCAAGAGAAATACAGAAACCACCCAGTCATTCGTGGTGCCCAGCCCTGTGCGGGGTCTTCTTGAACAGCCCTCAAAACTCCCATCCCCGGGGGTGTCACCTTCTGCCAGGCCGCTGGGCACCTCACCTCGTGTTCCTCTTTCTGCCCATCACGTCGTTTCCTTTTCTGTGACGCCAAGAGCCTTCAGAGGGCAGCACTGAGTCAGGGTCACCAGCTGCATGAGGTGCCAGGGAGACCACCAGCAACCGGGGGGGGGGGGGGGGGAGGGGCGGCAGTGGACTTGGTTAAGGCTGGCACTACATCAACTTGGGGGGGGGTCACCCATTTATAGTGCCTTTCACAAGGCCTGTGACCCTAAAACACTTGATGTGGACCCGCTGGACGTGCTTCACATAGCTGACCTTGGCACGACCCGGTGCCTAAGTGTTGCCCGTTTCCTGCATGCTGAGCTCCTCAAGGTCAGACCCGAGTGAACAGATGGCCGGCCAAGTCGAGGTGCCACCAGCGTCTGCTGCCCTCAAACAGGCCATCTGAAATCAAAGCACATCGGCCTCTGCAGGGCCTCGAGACATATGGCCGCCACCGCCGCCTCTTCACACTCGCCCATCTGCTTCGCTCCTCCTCGCCTGCACTCTCAGCTGGCAGCGGCACAGAGGCGTCTTTAAAACGGCACATTTGGAAACCACAGGTGAAGGCCACCGTCACGAGGGGCTGGCAAACTCACGGAAGTCACCAGAAGAGATCAACTTACTGTGGGGGGGGCTGCAAAGGGTGGAGGATCAACGGCCACCAGGCGCCCACCGCTCTGAGCAGACTGCCTGCCAAGGCGCTGTATAAAGTTAGGATTGGGTTAAAGGTGCGGAGCTGAAATGGAAATCCCAAGGAAACCAGCGTGAAAGGCGCTATATGAGGTGACCACAAGCTGATGACAGTGGTCACCACAGAGAGGGAAATGTCATTAATTAAGGTGTAGAAAAAAAACAACGGTGTAAGGCGCTATATAAAGACGGACTTGAAGGTGAAAGGCCAACTGACTGGTCTGCGTGTCACCAGTGTGTGAAAGGCACTGTACTGGGATTTCTGCTGACAACCCATTTATAATGCCTTTCACACATAAGTGACACTGTCAGCAGCTGCCCCCCCCATAGCAATATGGAAAGCATTACGCCCTCAGTGCAAGGCGCTATATAAAGTACAGTATGTGATAATAAGAGAGTCTCTAAACTCAAGACGGACCTTACAGCCCACCAATTTCAAAGATGAAGCCCGGCTGACCTCTGAAAGGTGCTATATCAAATCAACATGTGTGAATGAAATATTTAACAAAGGGCGTACATTTAGAGAAGCTTCACGAGGTAAAGGTCGGCTGATGGCGGGGCAGAGTGACTGATGTGCAATGGCTGTGCGTAATATGATGAGGTCTCGAGTGAAAGGCACTGTGTCATCACCAAATGTACTTTAGGAATTCTGAAAGGCGCTATACAGTACAGGGCAGGTATTAGGTAATATTTAGGTAATATGGCAAGTGAAAGGCGCTATATACATTAAACCCCTCCTTTGTTAGTGTATGATGCATTACAATATCCTGCTTGAAAGGTGCTATAAAAACACAACAGGCAACTGACTGGCGTGAAAGGCGCTATATAAACTAAACAGTAACGGAGTACAAGAGCTCAGAGGCACAGTCCTGTGTGAAAGGCGCTATATAAAGTGAAGAGTGACCTGAACGTCACTCACAATGACAACTCACTCACTGTGTGAAAGGCACTATAAAAAGCTGACAACACTACACGACAGTCGATGCCCCCCTTCCAAAGTCTCCTTTCCTTTTAGGCGGTCTCCGATATCCTTTATAAGACCACACAGTGAACGTCGCTTTACACAATAACGAGGGGTATAACAAGTGCAGGCGAAGGGGCCTCCACCATCGGGATTGGCACACCTCTGACACGCATCTTCATCACTGCGCCAGCCCTACCCACTCATGCTGGCAGGCGAGCTTCACCAAGACAACAACAGTTGTAGGAACATGAAATGGACGTTTAAAACACAAGCCAAGGCTAAAAGAACAGTAATAATAGTAATAATAATAATAATAATAATAGTAATTACAACAAGTCCGGCGCAGGCTGAGAAACACAAAGAAATACAACAAGTAAGAGGGGCATCAACCAGGAGTGCCACGCTACGAATACTACGATTAATAAGTACAGTAGGACAGAGGGTACAATCCCACCGCTTTACACTCAGGAGGGTAATAACAATCATCATCACCAGTAATATCAGTCCTACTTCGACCACAGCGATAATCATTATTATTATTATTATTATTATTATAAGGCCAGGCACTACAATACTACAAGTAATCATAATGCTGATGACGAGTATAATGACAGTAATACTCACACAATTTACAGTAACATGACATTGAAATGTAAAATATCACCACATTAACACTAATGAGCTGAACCTGCGTGGCATCATTTAGGCCAAGAAGCAGTAAGTAAGTAAGTAAGTAAAACGCTACTAATATTAATCCTAGTACTAATACTAATATTAATCCTAATTGTAAGGATCTTTCTGCTAGCACTCAGTAACGACAGGAGCACAGCTGAAGTATCAGAGCAGGCGCAATCCCACTGCTGACACCACAGTCGTTACACTCCAGGACTAGAATATAATAACTAATAACAGACAAGACACAAACACAGAATGAAGGAAAACTCACTCACTCACTCACACCAGTCGGATTACTAACGGTACTGGGAAGTCCATCCCTGTTGAACCTGCTCAGTGCCACTTACAGTAACGAGCACAAACGTCAATATAAGGACTACAAAGAACACAAACCCAAGTAAGAGTGCCAGCGACGCTCACGATGAATACTCCTACATGGATTACAAGTTCAAACAAATACGTGCAACACCAGCACCCTTCATACTCCTGTCTGTTACTCTCGCTAGTCAGGACAAGTTCCGCTTAGCCCAGCGAGCACTAGTAGTAAGGTCCTCACACTCACAGTGTCATTTAATGATCCCACCGCTGACACCAGCACATCCAACGTCAGCAGAAGCCCCAGGTCTTTAAGGTAGATCTGCTGGCTGAACTCACTCCGGTTTAGGATCAAAAGCACAAAGACAAATGCCTGGCGCTGCCACCAGTGACAGTGACACTCACAGTACGGCTACAACACCACCACTCTGCACGACATCGAGACTCCTACAAACACCAACATCGCTCCTCACTTCCAAAACAACATGACTGCCACACAAAGGGATCGACGGGCACAGCCACAACAATGAAATCACGGTGCCCCAGCAGCAAATCTCTGAGTGTCTAGGCCAGTGGTAACGCCACTCCAGTCACCTGAATGGCACGCTCGTCTTCATCAGGGGGGTCACCCACTAGGAGGGCGCGGGTTTGTGCAAACGCTCGTCCTCCGGCTGTTACTCCAAATGAGATTTTCTGCCATTCCTAGTAATAACGTCCTTAACAGTTATATTAATAAAACACCCATATGTGTGTCTCCTGATACCCTTCCTGTCTGCACCCTTGCCAGTCTAATGCCATCTGGGCATCCCAACCTTTTCTTACCCAAGGTCACAGGCTGACGACCCTCTTGAGAAAACCAAGAACACCACGGGGTCAATGCCAACACTCACATTTATTCAAAGCCTTGGCATCGATGTCACACGTTTAACCTCACCAGACCGTCCATACTTTGACAATCACTCCACAAAGGTGGACATCCGTTTGCCCGCTTGACTCTCGCAGCCTTGCCACGTCAATACCAATGGCCCAATTCCTGAGAGCAGTGTTCAATGACAAACTGCCAGTACCAGCGCCAATGCAGACCAGCATACCCTACAGAGCCCCCTATGCCTGCAGGAGCTTTCAGGTGCATTTACGCCCTCTTGTGACTGATCACACGGGCACCACCAACACAGCTGGCACAGCAAAGTCTTTCTTGCTGCTCACTCTGACTCTTTACCAGCCTGCCTGACCCCCCGAGAGCAGCAGGCTCAGTTATCTGGGTCAATGCTTTGGGTGCCTGGCACACTAATGCCCCCAGCTGTCACACACACTTCCTTCCCCCTGTACTGTTGTGACCGGTGGCGGTGCGGGTCACTTACCCGGGCTGGTGATGGTCAGCAGGTCAAGTCGGCGCTGTTGCTGAAAAACAAACAAAGCAGGACATCAGAAAACACAGAACGGGGTGACCCATAAGCCTTGGCACGCCCCTCCCCCACCCCTTTCAGACTCAGGCTGGATGCCCGCTGCCCCACATCTCCAGAATCCAACTGACAACCCGCTGTCTCCATGACCCTCTGAACGGCAGCTACTCTGCTCTTTCAGACTTGGGCTTGATGCCCGCTGCCCAGCACATGCCGTCAGGCTGGACTCCTCTGATGCCCAGTATATGCGTTTGAAATTCCACAGTTGGCAGATAAAGAGGCAAGGACCAGGAGCCTCTGCTCATTCTGCAGAAACCCAGGCTGTATGAAGATGGTGGCATCAGGTGGCTGTAGCTGGCAACAAGGGGTACAACAATAAAGAGTCAACCAATGCCTGGCACACCAACCATCTCACACTCATCACTTCAAAGACTAAAGAAGGAGCGAGACCCTCCATGCACCCCCTGGGCATGAGGTGCAGACACACAGGTTCTCCTCTCCTCTTTGCCAGCGTCACTTGGCAGCTCGTCGTGTCTCAGCCCTGATCTCGTTTATCCTGAGATAATTAATCTACAGCGAATTAGCGCATTACAGGCCGCTAACAGCCGTCCCCTCACAAGCGCATTGTGGCTGCTTACACGGATAAGGGGCTTAGGGGAGAGGAGAAGAAAAAAAAAAATCACATTAGGGAACAAAATCCGGGGGCAGAAAATGGGATTGGATTAATCCGGATCCAACATGGCCGAGGGGCAACAGGCTGCCGGCGCCAGGAGTCGGCCGTCCAGACCCAGGGGGGAGGCGACGGGACACCCGTCATGCCAATGCCGGTTCACAGTGCTGAGGGAGGGGCGTAATGAGCAATTAAGAGAGAGTATTAATTATACATGATAAGGAGGAAAAGAGGAAAGACATTCATTATTTATCACGAGGCACGCAGAGTGGACTTGGGGGCAAAACGAAAAGGCAAGGACCTCTGGAGGAAAAACGAGGGACACAGGAAACAAAGTAAATCAGTCTTCATTAAAGTGAAGTGACAATGGCAGTTAGCGGGCAACTCTATGACAATCTGTCAAGGGTGGCACAGTCGGGGGCACTGCCA
Organism: Erpetoichthys calabaricus; assembly: GCF_900747795.2. Lineage (NCBI taxonomy): Eukaryota > Metazoa > Chordata > Cladistia > Polypteriformes > Polypteridae > Erpetoichthys > Erpetoichthys calabaricus. The sequence goes on along the minus strand of NC_041403.2, from coordinate 169,474,208 downwards.
GTTCTGGTCTGGGTGAAGTGTTTGCTTTCTCCCCGTGTCCTCCGTATAGTGTCTCCTCCATACACTCCAGCTGGTTAGGCTGACAGGCAACTCCAAATTCACCCTAAGTGTGTGTGTGTGTGTGTGTGTGTGCGCGTAATGTCCCACAGCGGGCATACAATGCTTACCTTCCACTTAGGATCCGACGCTACCTGTGTGGCATCCCGCCACACTAAACTGAATTTAAGTGGGTATAAGAATCCCATGGGTTTGCACTGGAAAAGTGAGGCCCCTCAACAAAAGGTCTGTTGGCATCATAAGGGTTCCCCAAGCCATTAGAGGGCACTGTGGGCGAGACACACATGAATACAAGGCAGTGCAGACAGCCTGGTACTGCCCAGTCAGACTCTATAGGGGCATAGCTTTAGGGGTCCTTATTGTCTGGTGCACAGAGTCCAGTGAAAATCTTAAATGCATGTGCTAATCAACATGCAACACGTCACCACACTACAGTGTCATTACTGGTGAGGAGATTGACGAGAGATTGATGTGAAAGGCGCTATATACATGATATACATCTAAAGAGAGCGCTGTATTTTTTGTAGATTTTGAAGTAATGGCAGTGATGCAGCCCACTTTGTCCCTTCCTTATTTTAACACTTTTGTCCCGTCACCACCGCGTCACTTCTGTTTGCTAAAGCTGGGAATGCTCAGCGCCTCCGGTCACCGCTCAGTGATTACTGTCCGTGGTGCTGAAGTTGACCCACCTTCAGCCTTTCTTTCCTTGGTCACTCTCTGTGGTCCTGAAGCAGCCTTGTTACTCTCCTCTGGACTTCCTTCAGCCCTGCTACACTATCTCACCTCTAAATTATATAGCAACTTTCATAACTGGCCATGGTAGCAGAGAGTGGCGACATGTTGGATGTTGAATGTCACTGTACTTTACACAGGAAACCAAGAAGCCCATAAACCTATAAACCTGACAGCGTATAAGCAGTCCATTTATATCAAGACTGTTTACCTCCTGATACACTAGGTGGCAGCACTCCTGGGCTGGTGCACCCATGTACTGTATACACTCACAGGGCACATTGGCACCTGTAGTCCTTTGGGGCAGCTCAGATGGGTGCCACAGGTGCTGCTGTAAGGGAGACGTCTCTCTCCTTTAGGGCTTCCTCCTGACTTGGAAGTGCTCCCTGGTCCAACATAAAAAGAGGAGGAGGAGGAAGAGGAGGATAAAAAGAGAGAAGAGTGGAAGGAGAGAAAAAGGACTTTTGTTCTCAAGTCTGTCCTATGCTATTGTGCTGTGTGGTTCTCAAGAGTATGAAGTGTGAAGAAACCTATGAAGGTAGTTTGTCAAATAAAACACTTTGTTTGAACCCGTGACTTCAGTTTTATCTGAGGTTTGGGATTTATAATCTGGATATAAAATAGTTACTGTCGATTGTATTGTTATTGTAATCACATTAATGTTACTATGCCATGTCAAGTCAGTCCCAGTGCCAATATAATTACCATCATCATCATAGTGGCCATATAATTATTATGGATGACTACTATAATAAAAATACCACGGTTATTATCATTATTTTGTTATTGTCATAAGCAGTATAATTATTTTGGGTGATTGATAATAATCGTATCGTTAGTAGTAGTAATAGTATGATTGATTAGTGTGATAATCACATTACCAGTATTTTCATTATTATCATAGTGTCAAAATGATTATTCTGGGTTGTATTATGACAATGACGCTCACTTCATAATCAATAGTTGATCTTACTGTCCCAGTCCTGCTCGTTGTGTTCTTTGATGTTCTGCTGTGGGCTGGCACACCAGGTTAGGCTCCACCCCCCCATTGTTTTAGATCTGGAGGAGGCTGGTTTAAAATGTCAAGCCCTGCCCAGTTCTTCCTGACAGCGGATCTGCCGTCACGCACATGCAGTTGCTCAGCCCCGCCGGCCATGCAGATTGTGTTGTGACCAACAGAGCAGAGGCCCCCCAGCCTGCCTTGGCTTGCCAGTGTACCGGAGGATGGCATCAGAAGTGCCAGACCCCTAAAGATGACACTTGAGGCCCCTCCTGCTGCCGATTTGTGTTCCAGTGGATGGCGGTGGGCGCGCTCGCCGGCTCAGGCAGGCTGCCGGAGACACAAACGCCGGAGCTGCCGCTGATTCCTGACTGACAGCGAGTGACATTTTAACCCCGGAGTCCTTCCAACGGGAGCAGTGAAATCTAATAAGAGGCTTGTTTTTTTTCCCTCAGATTCAGCAGTTAAAAGCCCTGATTGAATTTCATCCTGATTTCATTAAAAATTCATAAAGGCCAATTAGAAGGGCAGCTAAGCAGGCTGGGAGGACCCCCTTTCCATCATCCTGTCAGGGGCGGCCTGTTTTCTCAAGGACCCTGCAAGTCGATATCCCCCTTCAATCTTCGATGCACTTTTTCTCTTAATTACCGCCCCCCATCTGCATTTCTGCACCGAGCAGAAGGGACGAGCAAAGAAAATCAAAATAACAATCCATTGACATTCAAGGTGCTTATGCAGCGGAAAGCGGGAATACAAATCAGAAAAAGGGGAAAAAATCAATCAAATAAGGGAGAGCGAAAATGTCTGCTGTTCGGCGGTGATCACCGTTTACATGGTCTGATTGCATTCACAATAATACAAAATAAAAAAAGTCCCAATCAAGCCATGCTGGCACGCGCCCATGTGTGTGTGTGTGTGTGTCTCCAGCTAAAAGAAGAGGACGGCACACTGAAATATGGAGAAACGTGCCGACCTCCTCCTCACCGCCGCTTGAATGTGTGACATCAGTGTGACGCCAATCAAACTCTGAGCCACTTGTGTCCTTTAATGGGGGGGCCATTTGGTAGAAGTCACAGAAAGGAGCAGAGCTGGGCGGGGTGCCGGACCACCACAGGGCTCATAAATCAATCAGACTGACCTCTTACAGAGAGAAAACCCACATGAACACGGGGAGAACATGCAGACGCCACAGTCGACATTGGGAGGGACTGGCAGGAGGATAATGGCAGGTGGGGTGGCTGTGTTCCCCCTGACCTCTCGGGAGCCTCTGAATTTGACTGGGAACTCCTGATGACTAAAAAATGAAGTCCAGAAAAGCAGGGGCAGCGATCAGAAACACGGCCTCACAGCTCCAGGGACTGTGTGGAGTTTGCATGTTGTCCCCACTGTGGACAGTAGAGGGCGTTTGCCATTACCCGAGAGCTGCCAGCTGAGGCTCCTTTCAATTTTCCTTCCCAGCACTTCTGTCGATGTCCATATTTTGAACCTTTCTGCCTTCACTTGACCACAACTCTCTCTGTTCCTTGGATAAGCAGCTTCACCATCACCACACCCACATAAAGATCTGACTGGCACTGAGGAAAATTAAGAGAGGGACTGTGAGGGCCTGCTGCACTTGGGTTCCAATCCAGGGGTGGTGGGTACGGCAATATGCTATCAGTGCATGCTACCAACCTGTGAGGGCATGACAGCAATGAAGACTTGTGATGGGCTGGGGTCAAAGAGGGGACTGAAAAGTCCGGTGGGGCAACATGGTGTGGAAGAGAGAGAGAGAGAGAGAGAGAGAGAGACACAGCATCACAAGGGGTGGGGTCTGGGAAAGAGGTACTACCAAAAAGGAGTGAATCTCATGGGAACAGAGAAAGAGTTAGAAGGGCGGGGCCTGAGAAGAGAGACAGAACCTCTGAAAGGAACACGACAAGAAGGGGCGGGGCCTGAGACAGAGACAACATTAGAAGGGCGGGGTCTGGGAAAGAGGTACTACCAAAAAGGAGTGAATCTCATGGGAACAGAGAAAGAGTTAGAAGGGGCGGGGCCTGAGAAGAGAGACAACATTAGAAGGGGCGGGGCCTGAGAAAGAGCACTACCACAAAGTGCAGAGACTGGGGAACAAAGAGAACGAGAGGGAGGGAGAGAGAGAGGGAGGGAAAGACAACATCAGAAGGGGCGGGGTCTGGTAAGGAGACACTGTCAAAAGGGGTGGAGCCTGAGAACGAGGTAGTGCCAAAAGGAGTGAATCTTATGGGAATAGAGAAGGAATTAGAAGGGGCAGGGCCTGGGACACAGAGAGAGAGAGAGAGAGAGACAAAACATCAGAAGGGGCGGGGTATGGTAAACAGACACTGTCAGAAAGGGCGGGGCCTGAGAGAGAGACACTGTCAGAAAGGGTGGGGCCTGAGAAAGAGGCACTACCAAAAAGTGCAGAGACTGGGGAGCAAAGAGAACGAGAGATGCTGTCAGAAGGGGCGGAGCCAGCAGGAGGCGGGTCACTCTAAAGAAGCTGCGTGAGGGAGTGAGAGCGTCAGAGAGAGGAGGCAGCACTTAAAGAGCAGCACCTGTGTGGCCCGCTCCTCTGCTTAAATCCACTGGCCTGGGTACACGGGTGCCAGCGGTGGCTTGGATTGGCTCACGTAAGTGCAGATAATGTTGTATCTGACCCCGAGTGAGCGACTTGAGGTGGAGCTGTCAGTGCAAATGTCCTAGAAGTGGACACGGCAGGGAAAAGGACACTCGAGTAGCATGGATGGAGCTATGGAAGATCAAAGTATCAGGAACGGAGACAACAAAATACAAATAGCCTTGGGGTCCGAATACTTTTTCAAGACCCTGCATTGGTGTCCCTGTCTGCTGTGCCATCAAGGACCGCTGATCCTTTAGGAGGGAGCGTCCATTAGGCACATCAAGCAACAAGCTCAGCGTAGGGGTCACTACAATGAGCCCCCCACCAGACCCCTTCTGAAGGTGCCCGACTCCGTTTTGTTGTTTCTCAAGCCGAGACCCCCGACGAGCCGTGTGACCTCCTGTCGTGTCCCAGCCTTCCACTTGACAGAACTCATTACGGCTCCATCTTCCGAGGGGTGCAGGCCCAGTGAACACTCGCCTAGCCTTAATCTCCAGCTTTGTGTGATCCGTCGCTCCCGGTGACGCCGAGGCGGCCGTCTGCTTGTTTACTCAGGTTTCTTTGATTTGAAGCACACGACACAATCAGCGGACGAGAGCGCGGTGACAGGCCGCGTGGTGACAGGGATCTACCGCCTCCTAATCTTTCAATAAATATTAAGCATTGCTGCAACAGTGAGCAAATAAAACACTGCTATTATATTACAGCGGGCCTCGGCGCGTCTGCTCCAAGCAAATTCCGCTTCCAAACGGCGTGATCCTCGGTTCTTGTCGGAAGGTCAAATCCGACTAGTGAAAGTTGTCAGGGACCGCTGCCCAGTGCCAATGGTGGTAGTGATGGGGTCTCTTACAATCTGACCAGCGTAGAACACACAAGCTGAGCGAGACCTGTGTGTGTGACGCAGTCATTGACGCTTCTCTCCACACCTAAGATGGCGGGGACTGACGTCACCTCGACTTTGCCCTAAAGCCGTCCTCAAGAAGTTGGCGCCTTGGGACAGAAAAAGTCGCAAACCCAGCCAAGCTCTTCACTTGAGGGACCAACACCACAAAGTCGAAACCAAATAACACAACGGAGAAGTAAGAGACCACAGCGAAGGAGTCTGGAGCCTGAGGGGCGTTTATGACCTTCATACCATCACCGAGGTGACATCGAGCGCCAATCATCCCGCCAAGAAATGTTAGCCAAACAATCCCAAAAACGCTGACGTTCAGAAACTTCCAATGCACCATTGCTGTTCTGAGGAAGGTCAGTGAATATTTAATGAGAAAGGACCGCGAGACGGACATTCATTCACGGAAGATCAAACTCTCAGAGCGCCACATGAAAGCCGACGTTTATAAGAAGAGCCACACATCTCACAAAGACCGTCGCTCAGGTGACTCCTCTGCTGTGGTCAGTCCGGTGACGGCACACAACTGGTCGACATGGCAACAGATGATGCTATCCTGGGGCAATGGCACCCACGTACTATATAAGAGAACGCTCTGTGTGTGTGTGTGTGTGTCCGGTCCCTCACAGCAAGCTTTGGTGACGCCACCGAGAGAGGAAGTGCAGAAGGGCGCAGGAGGCACACGGAGGGCCATCGCCTTCAAGGACGAGGAGCAAAAACGCAGCCAGACGGCGATCGAGACGCCACCGACAGAGGCTGAGGAGGAGGAGGAAAGGCAGCAAATGTCTGAAGAGTACTCTTTGAACGCCGTCGTAGGAGAGTGCAGCTTCTACAATAACACAAAGACGCATTTCGTCAGAGTAAAAACCCCACAAACAGAAGTGTACGTCACTCTCAGATTAGGAATTTGGAACAGTCGCAAGTACGTTTTTCAACCGGAAATCGATACTGAAAGTCAACATAAATAAACGAGGGAAGTCAACGGCACAAATAACAAATGTAAAGTAGAAAATGTAATTTTAAAATGAGTTCATCAAGAACACGGCGACACCGTTGGAAACTTGAAGGGTGAATTTCCACAAACATCAGAAAGTTTTTCTTTACACAAACAACGATAGACACTTGGGATAAGGAGTGTGGAGGACAGGAGGACGTTAGGGGCTTTCAAAACTCGACTTGATGTTATTAAGTGGACAGGACTGGCGCGCTCTGTTGGGCTGAATGGCCAGTTCTCATCTAGAATGTTCTGATTTATGTCAATGAAAACTCAAACGACCCTCGTCTGCCGGCAGTTTGTTTGTTTTGGTGTATTTCTACAGTTACTGTAAATGTATTCTTCGTTTCACTCATTGTGTATTTTTTTTTTTTTTACTGTACTCGTGTCTGTATGTTGAGCCCGAGGGGACAGGGCCACCTGATGTCCCCGCTCTGGCTGCTTCTTTAAAGGCCTGAGCCCAGAGCTGCGCTCTTCGATGTCCCAGTCGTGCTCTTCGGCTCCCCTTTGCAAGTCTTTGTAGTCTTTGTGTTCCCATCGTCCTCTGACTTTTTGATTTTTTTTCTTGTTTTCAGTATTTACTTCTTGGTTTTAGTTTTCTAATTCTGTTTGATTTGGAAATTTTTTAAATTCTTGATTCAAATCCTTGTTCATCAATTATTCTGCCCTTTTCACATGACAATTCTGGTGAGCCCACACGGGCCTGGGAGGGAGGGACTGTCAGAAGAGGTGGAGCTTAGGAGACAGAGAAACTACCAGAATGGTCAGAATTTGAGAGAGGTGCTGACAGACGGGGGTGGAGCCTTAGGGAGAGAGAGAGAATTTTAGAAGGGGTGGAGCAATCCAGAGAAGCCATGTGGAAGAATACTACCTTAAGAGGTGGAGCTTGAGAGAGAGAGAGAGAGATATACTGTCAGAATGGGTGGGGCCTGAGAAATAGGCACCACTAAAAGGTGTAGAGACTGGGGAGCAAAGAGAGTGGGAGGGACTGAGCCAGGGAGAGAGCAACTACCAGAATGGTCAGAATCTGAGGGAGGTGCTATTAGATGGGGGGGGGGGATTGGATAGGGGGGTTGGGGGGTGAAGCAAGGGAAACAATTTCAGAAGGGGTGGAGCCTAATAGAGACACACTGTCAGAAGGGGTGGCACCAAGAGAGAGTGTGCTGTCAAAAGGGGTGGAGCAATCCAGAGAAGCCATGCGGATGGATACTACCTTAAGAGGTGGAGCTTAGGGGACAGAGAGAGAGAGAGAGAGAGACTGTCAGAATGGGTGGGGCCTGAGAAATAGGCACCACTAAAAGGTGTAGAGACTGGGGAGCAGAGAGAGAGTGAGAGGGGCTGTCAGAAGGGGCAGAGCCAGGGAGAAACTACCAGAATGGTCAGAATCTGAGGGAGGTGCTGTTGGATAGGGGGGGGGAGCCTGGGGAGGGGGGAGAGAGAGACACACACAATTTCAGAAGGGGTGGATTCTGAGACAAAGAAAATGTCAGAAGGGGTGGAGCCTAATAGAGAGACACACTGTCAGAAGGGGTGACACCGAGAGACAGAGTGCTGTCAAAAGGGCTGGAGCAATCCAGAGAAGCCATGCCGATGGATACTATCTTATGAGGCGGAGCTTGGGAGAGACAAACTACCAGAATGGTCAGAATTTGAGAGAGGTGCTGTCAGACAGGGGGGTGGAGCCTTGGGGGGGGGGGGGGGGGGAGGGAGAGAGAGAGAGAGAGAATTTTAGAAGGGATGGAGTCAGACAGAAAGAACATGAACATGTCAGAAGGGGTGGAGCCTAATAGAGACAGACATATTGTCAGAAGGGCCAAAGCCTGAGAGAGAGAGAGAGAGAGACACTGTCAGAATGGGTGGGGCCTGAGAAATAGGCACCACCAAAAGGTGTAGAGACTGGGGAGCAGAGAGAGTGGGAGGGGCTGTCAGAAGGGGCGGGGCCAGGGAGAGAGGCACATCACTCTGAAGTCGCTGTCAGTGAGTGAGGGCAGCACTTGTGTGACCCGCTCCTCCACTTATATCCACTGCCCTAGGCACATGGGCATCAGAAGGATCTCGACTTGGCTCGGCTCATGCAGTTGGTGAAAGTGAGCGCAGGTCCATTTAGCGTGAATGTGCAGGCAGTGGGCATGCCATCTTTGGAGCAGTGCGGAGACGGTGCTTCCAGCTGTGGAATGACAGCAATATAACTTGCTTTCTACCTCAAAAAAACTTAAAACTCCGCCATGCTTCATTTTATTGAGTGTCATGTTTTGCAATTGCAAATTGAAATGTGAGAAACAAATATTTATGGGCAATTAAGCCAAACTACATGTTTCAGCCAGCAGGATTGCCCTTGTACCCCCGGTGGAGGCACTGCCATCCATGACCCCAAGACTCAGGCCCCTGACAGAGCAGGAGAGGTGGACACTGCACTGTGGCACTCTGGTAACCTCACAGATCAAGAAACGCACATCCAAGTTAGCAGATGATTCCAAAAAGACGTCTGAACAAAGGAAAGCGCAGAGTGCGCTGTAGCCGGTCAAATGACCACAGACTTGACGGGACATTTTCTTTCTTTTTTTATAAAGCTCTATTTTAAGCCGAGGTAATTAAATCAAACAAGTCCTAACAAGGATGAGCGGTGGCGGTGGATGGTAAACGTTACTTCTGATTACTGCCGGTTATGAAAGTGTTAAAAAGGCACCATTAACGTGCATTCGCTAAGCAACCTTATCTGCTCTCGGCTCGCTCTGATTTAATTTAATAATTGCCTGCTTATTTTTCTTTTCCGGCACCGTCTCACTCCGTGCTTGATTGTGATTTTCAGGAAAAGAAACTTTGCCGGATTAGCATAGCAATTTGCTAATCAGATCTGGCATATTGCTAATCAATCACAGGTGATCAACCGGTTCATTTACATTGTAAAGTCATTACTCTCTGTGCTCATCACTTGGCAGAGAGGCCCACGGCATTGTGGGTAACACATTTGCACCCAAAGCCCGGGTTACCTGGCTGTGTCTCGAATGCGGCCAGCAGGTGACAGCAGGTGACAGAAGTGCCACGCGGCCTATAACCTCCGACAGCAGGCCGACATTTCCCTTCCCGTAATGTAAAACGAGGCCCCCCGGCTTGGTTCAGCACATCCTCACGGAGCAGCAGCAAGCGTTCAGCCGCACGCTAATTAGAAACATCCCCTCTCAGTGAGACGACCTGCTAATTAGCCAGGAAGGGGAAGGAAGGGCAAAAAAAAAAAAACTGGGATGCCATAGAAAAGCCCCGGCCTGCAGAATTAACAGCAGCAGCTTTAATCGAGGGGCACGTCACTGGAAAGAGAAGCGAAAGACAAAGTGAGCAATCGGGGTCCGAGACAAACGGGGGTCAAAGCTGACACAATAACAATGCCTTCCATTCTCATTCTACTTTTAGAAGAATCGCTAAACCTGCAGGCCACCATCTTATATAGGATCGCCACATGACGGCAACAGGGCACAGTCATTATCAACATTGTGAACAACAACACAAAATGGAGGCACCTGGGATCCAAATCAAAAAACAAAATGGCCGTGTGGAGACATCATAAAAATCAACAAAGATAAACTCACAAATCATTCAAAGAGTTGGAATCCATGAGGTTCAAAACAACAAAATGGGGAGATTTGTGGGAGGCAACAGCAGAAGCCTGGAGATTTGGGAGGGTGGATCTGTTGATATGTTCAGGTGGAGAGCTAATCCTGTCTGTCTGTCCATCCAAATCTTAGCCACAACTTCGCAGTATTAAATGTGGGAGAAAGTCTGTCTGTCCGTCTGTCAGCTCGTTTCTCCCACGGACCACCCTGATATGCAGCAGTGTCTGTCTGTCTGCCTGTCCATATCTCACATTTCAGAGTCACTGACACCAGCAGTAGGTGGACATCTCTCTCTCTCTGTCTGTCTGTCTGTCTGTCTGTCCGTCCGTCCATCCCTCCAATGGCTCATCCCGACACCAGTACCAGATATTGGTCAGCCTGTCTGTCCATTTCTTTGACTCTTGACGTCATCAGTAGGTGTCTGTCTGTCTGTCTGTATCCTCTGACCAGCTCTAGGTGTCTGTCAGCCATTTATCCAATGGGCCATCCCGCTAAGCAGTAAGGGGTTTCTGTCTGTCTATCCATTTTTTTGGATGTCCATCCCAATACCAGAAATAGTTAATCTGTCTGTCTGTCTGTCTGTACCTCCACTTCTTTCATTCCAATTCCTATGGTGTATATGTCTGTCTGTCTGTCTGTTGAACTCAATTGTATCTCCCTGTCTGTACATTTCACCTTATCTAATATTGGTGGTGGGTGGTAGTCTGTTCATTTCTTCAGTGGACCACCCTGTCTGCCCACCCTCACCCAGACCCCAAAGCCCCTAGTCTCTCCCTGGGACGGCAGACCGCGGCTCCTCACAGATCCTCTTAATGCCATGATGGGCTGCTGCTTTCTGGAATCGCTGCCAGTTTGGCAGAGGGCACCACTAATCCCATTAAAAGAGGCGCCTGCCACTGGCAGAAAGAGTGTGTCTGAGCAGAATCCCAGCCCAAGGTGCCACACAAAATGACGGGGATTATCTTACTTCTGTTGGCACCCTCCTGCCCAGGGATCACTCAACAGATTAGGCCCAGAGTGACAAAGCAAAGAGGCGTCACCAGATCGAGCGGTGGCCCAATCAGATCACCAGGTGTGTCTCCTCCATGGCGCTTGTGCGGCCGCGCGCCCGCTAAGACAGGTGTGTGTCGAGGTTTTAATGTTGCTGTTCCTCCTAATCCTCGTGAAGCCCTGTGAGCTCCCATCTTGGCTTGAAAAGCCTAAGCAAAAATCCAAATGCGTGTCAGGCATGAAAATGTACAGAAACGGCACATGCCAGCCGGGCCATGCTCAAGTGAGGCTCGACAGCTCCGCTGTGTCACAGCCACTATGATACACTCAGCCTTCATTTTATATAGCGCCTTTCGTACTCATGCGACTAACACTGGGTTTGTGATTTCAGGAAAAGCGTACACCTCGGAGATTAATGAAAAGCAACCGTAAGCTGCATTCCTAAAAAGAAGCAGAGCCACCGCTAACCGAGTCGAGCAGAGAGCGCCCGCCATTATGTGTGCCCAACCACAGGGCCCTGAAGCAGAAACAAGAATGCCATGTCATCTTGAAGAATTAGAATGGACACTCGCTGGGGAAGCCACCCCACTGTTGAGTGGGGACAGAGCTGCAAGGGACGGCATAGGTGACACTAGATGACAAAGAAATCAGAACACCAATTACATAAGAAAACAGTAATGTAGAATAAATAACGTCACAGAGGACAGGGATGAGCTGGCATCACAGCTTGGAGGCCCTTATTATAGACGAAGGCTGCCACCCTGGGCTACCGGGCTCTCCCAGCATGATAGGTGGCAGCAGCTGTCTGGTGGAACTCCATGTGCACAACCGCCGGGCTGTATTGTCACTATGGACGAGGGGACCTGCAGGGAGAAACCTTCACCACTTTAAGTGTTTGCTGGGCGCTGGCATCAAAGAAGCTGCTCTGCTTCACCCAAGAGAGGAGGAGGAGGACCACCAGCACCACCAACATCACGACCAGCACCACCAGCACTCCTCTCCTGGGAGGTCTGGAGGAAGAATTGAGATATCCATTACTGAGGATGAGGAGGCCTCTGGAAAGGCATGTCTCTTAAAAAACATTAATTTGAGCTCAGGACTCGGGTTTGGGGGTCCTGAGGTCACAATAATAATAATAATAATAAAGTGGACTGGTGAGTGAGACTACTAGGCGGCAACTCTAACTGGAATGAATGGAATTACACCACAGACAAAGACAATAACACTTAGAACAGTAACACTGATGTATTATTATTAGTATTAAAACATACTACAATGGACTGGACAGTGAGGCCTACAAGAATCTCTGACCTTAATTACTACATGATGAAGAAATGGGCTGACACCAGATTACCAAACTCTACACCCTGTTATGGAATTACATAAAAAAATATGATTTATGATTATTAATATGAATTATTATTATAACAATTATACTGGAAATACTGATTAGCTTCTCTGCACTGAATGCCTGTAACTACTGTGCAGTGACTGAAAATCAACTTATTAATATTACAATTTTTTAATTTAATGGATTGACAGCTAGAGACCACCAAGCTACTGCTCGTCTTCGTTTTCTGTCATTACTGTATGATTATGCCATATAATAATAATAATAATTCATTACATTTATATAGCGCTTTTCTCAATACTCAAAGTGCTATCCACAAAGGGAGGAACCGTGAAGTGAACCCACAATCCTCCACAGTCTCCTTACTGCAAAGCAGCAGCAGCACCACTGCGCCACCTAAATATGAATTACTAGAACAATAGTAATAGTGAAATGGAGAGTCAAGTGCAGCCCACCGAGCTGCTAGTTACGATGTAAAGGCGCTATATGCCATTAATCCACCGACTGCCACTTCCTATAGCGCCTCGCAGCTCCACACAGCCGTGTTCAGATACCCACCTTCTCACTGCCCAGAGTCTGCCAGTCATCTGTCCCGGTTTCATGCCCAGCATGTGCCAGTAACAATGCCCAGTGACTGTGAATGACTGGGCATCAGTCGTTGTGCCTGCTCCCCCCTCCACCCCCCAATGCTCCACCCAGGGTGGGCTCTCCACTGTGCCAGACGTATTTTGTAAGATTGATTATTTGGATTTTTTTTTTCACTCCCAGGCCCGCACTGCTCCTCTACTTTTTGTCCTTTTCTCTTCCTGTCGGGGTCCTTTCTGCTCGTCACTGACTGAGGTGCTCGACCTCGGCCCGTGAATGTCACAAATGTCACACACCCTCGCGCTCTGGTGACATTCCTCTCTCGCAGGATTGACTCGGAACTGGAAATAGAGACCCCAAAGGAGAGTCTGACCTTCACAGGGTCATCGTGGGAGCTGAAGCCGGCAGCAGAGCCCACCTGAGTGTGAACGCGGGCAGATGGCATACCAGGTGCTGCCAGGATGCGTGACCTGCGAGGCGGTGGAGAAGGCGCTGCACTGTGGCACGCGCACCTTCCACATCCGAGAGGGGGACACGCTACATGGAGGTCTCTGTCACACACACACACCGCAAAAAGGAGACATTAGAAACCTAACCGGGCAAACTGCCAGTCTCCACAGCGGCAGCGGTGGCTCTCTGATGCGCTCGAAGGGAGGAAAAGCAATGGCTGAACTGGGAAAGATTCTGCCGCTCGCCGAGCCCCGTCTGCTTCATCGCCATGCCCTCACACCAACCCACTGGCAAGCGCCTTCTGCGAGACCAACAAGACAAACTGGCATTGACACGCAGACAAGTAAAGTGAGTAAGGGCGGTGCGGTGGTGCAGTGCTTACACCGCCATGACGAGGGTTTGACCCCCCAGTCAGGAGACCTGCAGGTCTGGACCCCCACGCCCCCCCCCCCCCCCGTCTCAAGGCACACTCATGGAGATTCACAGTAATTGTGAAAGCAAACGCATCGTTTATAGGAAGCTGGTGAAGTACAAGCGGTGGGCGAGTTGGGCAAACACGGCAATAACGTACAGTCAATTCATCAGCTAACGGGTTCATTCATATCTTAATCCAGATAAATAAAATGTAAAGTACGTCCAGAAGTTTTAGCTAATTCAGCGACTACAATGTCTTAAACCAACACAAAGTACAGCAATAAATCACAGTTATCTAATTATTTAATTACATCAAATAAATACAATTCAAAGAGTATCAGCTGATTCATTAACGGGCTGCTAAATTATTTAACCGATTTCTTCAATAAACGCATAATTTTAAAGTGCGACGATAAATTACAGTTCGCTCGTTAGCAGCAGTTCATTTATCTGAAAACTGAACCAAATAAACAGATAAAGTACAGCGATACTGTAAGTCAATTCATGAACTAGTTGGTCAATAAATTCATCAATGTATTAAAAATAAAAATCAATACGCATATTCAAAGTAAACACATTCACCAATTGACTAAGTAAAGCTAAAGCAAAAAGTACAATCAATTAATCAATTACGTTTATTGGAGTCCTGGTATTTACTAATACATAAAGTCAATAATAAATGACACTTAAATTATTGATTAATGAATCAGTTAGCTAATTTATTAAACAAAAACAGTTCATTACTTTATTGCCTATGCGTTGTTTTATTTGTTAAAGCAGTTAATCCCCAATTTAAAGTAATCAATAAGTTGATTGATTATTGAATTAACCAGTGAAGCCAACTAAACCGAGAAGTGCCAGCAGCAGTCACTTCAGCCCCAAAGTGAAGACGCTCAGTGACGACTTGTGATCCTCTCGTTGGTCACTCGCCGAGTGAGGCAGGTCAAGACATTCGTTACCTCGTTAACTAATTAGTCAGCCGTTAATAATAATAAGAGTAATAATAAATCAGACGTACGATCGATAAACCTGGCAGCAGAGAAGTGAAGTCCCATTTGCCCGAATGTTTTCTTCGCTCAGCTCTGGTTAGCCACCTCTAGGGGGGACTGCGCGTTTTTCCCGGGCTCATGCAGCTTTTCATGAATATTCTGAATTATTGCCCCCCCCCCCCCGCAGTGGGTGTAAATGCCCTGAAATGGACTGGCACTGGCACCTCACGCAGGCTCAGTTCTTTCCTTGTGCCTGGTGCTGTCCGGAGAGACTCCAGCTTCCAGTGACCCGGCACTCAAGAAAGTAAACTGACGGATTTACACTGGACCTAAATGGAGGGCACGCCCAAAAACAAGCTAACGTGCCCATCGTGTCGCCAGCAGTGGACACTGAAGCCCCGAGTTTGAGGGGCTGCAGCCAGTCGTGGGCCTGCTGGAGTCCCTGGGTGAGCAGACCTGCAGTGGCATCCATGAGCCTGAAGAGGGCGCAGGCTGGGCAGACGGATTGATGTAAATAAGCTCACAGCAGAACGCCGGCCCTGGCACTGAGTGGGCACCTTACAGACAAGACCACCTTCACACAGGGCATAATAACCATAACACGGTTCAGCAGCGCGGACGACAAACTGGTTGACAAGAAGGAATGAGAGCCTCGGAATGGCATGGAAATCAATCCACCATTTTCTTTTTCTTTCTTTTCTTTATAGCAGCTTATGACGTCTCGATCACAAGACAGACTGTGGACAGCAACGCAATACGAGAGCCCACAGAGGGATGGAGCAATAAAAGAGTAAAAAACAAATGTTATATAGCGCCTTACACGCAAGCCACTCTCCTAAAGTGTGCACTACGGCAAAGGGGCATCAACTGAAAGGACAAACTGAGGCCGGCTGCTTTATATAGCGCCTTCTGTGTAGAACATTACAGTAACATGAGATCAGAGCAGGAGAGAGCCGTGGAAAACTGCCCATCAAATCGACTTCGTTATATAGTGCCTTACATACAGGCCAGTCTCCTAAAGTTGGTGACATGGCACAGCCACAGTCAACAGAACCAAGTGGCATTGGTTGAAAGGACTAAATACGGACACTTGACTTGTAAACCAATCAATCAATCAGTCAGTTTCATATAGCGCCTTTTGCGCTGAACATGAGCCCACACGTCCCCAAAGGCGCATTTTATAGCAAAGTGACCGCAAAGCTGACAGAGGGATCACAGCAGAGCGCGACAGATCAATAAATAAATAAAAAGTCTTATATAGCACCTTACACGCGAGCCACTCTCCTGTGGCACAAGGCAAAGGGGCACTGGGTGAAAGGACTGCATGAGGACAGGCATCACGTAAACCAATCAGTCGAGCTGCCTTATATAGCACCTTCCGTGGAGAATGGGGGTCACAGCGAGAAAGCAGATGTTGGTATATAGCGCCTAACACACAGGCCCCTGCCCTAAAGTTTGAAGATGTCTGTAGATAACAGGCACTGCACGATCACCCAGTCTTCATGTATATAGCGCCTCGCACACAGAGACCAGTGAGTGTTACATGAAAGCACAGCACATGGTGCCATCTTCACTCCGTCCTTTATTCATATAGCGCCTTGTGCCAGCAGCAGCATCCCGGCCCAGTCGCCCGTCCTCGTCGGCCCCTCGCCTGTAAACAGCGACTTGCAGCCTCGATAATCAGCGTAGCCACAGCCCCCGGAGCCGCAGGCTTTCATTCTGCATGCTTTTGATTTGTTTTCACAGCAGTTCGAGCAAATTGAATTTGTTAATTAAGCAGCAAAATGAAATGCCGAGCGTTATTGACGAGACGCTAATTGCATTAGCGTGGAAATTGGGGCGGGGGGGGTTGGGGGTATGGAGCTGCGAGTATCAATAGCCAGGACAAATTATATTACGGGAGACAACCGATCAGCCAGCACCAATCCCCCCTGGGGGGGGTCTCACCAGGAGCTGGCGCTGAGCACACCAAGGTGGCATTTCTAGTCGGCTCAGCCAAAGTGACTTGGGGGACACACAGATGTGCAGGTGAGGATTTGGGTTCAGCTCCATCCTGCCCTAACCTCATGCCTCTGAGCCAAATGCCAGGCTGGTGGGTGGGCACCTCTTGATGGCTGCTGTCCAGCCTGGGCTTTACTCCCACTGCACGCCTGAGACTGGCTTTCCTTGCAGTGGCATGCTGGGGTGGCACATTCTCCGCTGGGTGCTGGCCCTGTGATGGGCTCCCTCAAAGGGAATGCTGGAGCTGCCAGCGAGGTGGGTGACTGATGAAAGGTCAAATCCCACCATTCACTTACCAAGCATGGTAAGTGGGCACAACCAGTCACTGCACACAGTGGGCAGCGACTGGCGTGGGGGGTTCACTTCACCATTCTCGTTTTATCGAGCTATCGATCTTATCACTTCACATTGCACTTTTCAGAGCAGACGAGTTTACTCCATATAGCGCCTTTCACACTGAATACGGAGAATGATGCCTCACAATGACAACTGCAGACCGTGGCACATCAGGACACGAGAGCCCGCTGAAGGGGGGCGCAGAGCATTTCAGGCATCTAAGATGTAAATCCCACTGGAGGATTTTTTTTCCAGCACATTATCCCAGATTAATAATTCATTTACCTTCAAGGAAAAGCTTCCATTAATAAGCATCAGACACAGCAATAAAAGAAAACGAAGGAAACGCACAGGACGTGTGCCAAATGTGGCATCTAAAAGGCTGCTATCGACGGGCATCGTGGGAGGAGCTCTCCAGAGGGCGTGCCAGCAAATGCAATGGGCATTACTCAGCAGCGCCAGGAATGGATTTCAGCACCATGGACAGCAGCTGAGCCTCCTGCTTAGGTCAGCCCCACCACTGTATTGCTAGCAGGGTCGCCTTCCTGAGAACATTTGAACAATCTTGATGGCAAACACTTGAGGGTCTCCTGAACCAACACAGACAGGAAGGGAATTCAAAATAAGCCCCCTGCTCAAGTGTCTGTGTTTGTGCGTCCAGTCAGTCTCTAGGTCTCTGTTATATGCCCTTTAGTGGGGGGATTCGTAAAACGAATGCAAATGTCTGATGCGCCATCTGTTGGAATGAAAAAGCAATACATCGTATTACTACATGTATTGCAAAATACATTCCAACAGATGGCGCACCACAAATGTTTAGGTCTACATTGATTAGTTCGATTTCAACCCATCTTAGGTGGGTAGCACAGCTAGTCTACAGTCTACATACAAAAAACTAAGGTTGGTCTGCCTGTCACGTGATTACTCCAGTCTCCTGTGGCCTGACAGAAAGAAAAAGAAGATCCACAGCATCTGCTGAGCATCCAGCAATTTGCTGAGGCTGATGACGTGACGCACAACACCAGAAAAGGAATAAGTCGGAGAAAAGCACACGACAGTCGAGTATGTGGTGGGAGTTCTGCTGAGTGACGAACAGCGAGAAACACCAAGATGACGACGACGACGAGGAGACAGGGACGCACGGAACCCAGCAAGACATAAGCCTGAGTGCGGAGGAACAGAGAAGGTCAGGACATGCAATACAAGGACGAGAACAAGAGAAATGCCAGTCGACAGACGAGGAGATCGTCACATCAGATGGCTTCAGATCATCAGCTGGTACTTTGATCTCCTTTTCATTTTCCAACAGAGGGTATTATGATACAAAATTACAAATAAAATAACACTTTAGAAACCAACTGCTGCAGTCTTACTGTAACGACAGAATCTCAGGAACTGACGGCCCGCTAGCCTGCAGCTGGACTGGGGGGCCAAGTCTGCTGAGCTGAGCCACGACAGCCCTGCTGATTCGAGAGGCGAGTCAGGAAGCCCCAGGACCCTGCAGGCTCCGGCAGATGGCTTTACTTTTCTTAAAAATGACTTTGCAGCATCCTGAATAAACGTAATGCAGAATTTCCCCAATAGCGTCCAAACTAGGAACTCAAACCAATGACCACCAACTCATTGCTGTCTTATTTCTAACACGAACAACATCAGCGGGCACATCGTGAGTGGCATCACCGGGCGTGTCCATGGTGACACTCCGGGGCGAGGGGCTGCAGTTAAAGAGATCTCCATTCTGCTTTCACCCAAAAGTGGGCTGCCTTCAGTTGGCACTACCAGGCGAGGCACAAGTCAGCGTGTGTCTGATGGTCTAAATGGCGTCCGTTAGTCTGTTGGCCGCAGCAGCACAGGTCTAGACTGGCAGTTGTAGACCACCAGTCTGTCTTGTGATGGAATTTTACAAGTGGGCCCAAAACCAATTCAAATACGTGGCACAGCAGACGTAGGTGTGGTGGGACATCTTAACTCCTAATGTCAACCGTTTACAGTACACGATACCAACGCCAAGCCCTGACCTTCACCTGGCACTAATCTGAGCCAGTCAGGGCACACGTGGACCATTAACCTTGACTTCCATCCTAAATGTGTGGTCCGGATGACACTGGAGGACGGATATTTTTGGTCTTCCATGGGTGGGGTGTGCATGTCCTGGAATCCCCCATTAAAAAGTCCCTTGAGCACCCTAGGGCCACCATGCTGTGCTGTACACACTTGTGGTCAGCGTCACTGGCACCCTTGAGCTGCCCGATAACCCCTGAAGAGAGGAGACGTCTTGGTGCACAGACACTGAAACATGAAGGACTTTAAGGACGCCATGGACCACTCGGGCTCCCAGTTCACATCCATTGAGTCCACCTCAGCATGTACACATCCAGAAGGGAAATATGGCGTCCCGCAGGGATCAGCCGCTGACCCCACGGGACCCCTCATTAGAAAACCTCAGCGCTGCTCGGCTTGGCCTGGGACACTAAAGGAGTGGCCAGATGACAGTGTGAGTGCTGAAGAACCCAAGTTTTAGAGGTTCACTTTTAGGCCTCACTGGAGTTTTAAAGGGGATGAAGTCCTAAGTGTAGGCCACAAGCCTGCCTCTCGAGTTTAGAGCCAGGCTGACTTTTGTGCTTCTCGGAGGAGTCTCTGGGGGGCTCAAGGGCTGATTTTGGAAACGGAGCTCATTTTGAGTTGTTTTCTGGTTTGAGTCAAGCCGGTGACACCTAATGGTTTTTGCCGTCCCCCAACTTGTTTATCGGCCCTTGTCGTGTTATTTTCTGATCTCCTTCTCCTTGAGATCTTAACATCCGCCGTCTCGGTCTTCAAAGCAGAAAGGCCGGCGCCATGCTGTTTGTTTCAGTTCGGTAGCCTTTGGTCAGAATACACGAGCAGGATGCCAGCGTGGGGGACGTGTGCATTTTCTTAATCGATAGAGCCGGAGCCCACTACAGGCCAAGTGCCAATCCCGCCTGTCTGCTGGGGCCGTCTCGCCCGCTCGGATGATTGTTTTTTGTTTTGCTCCCGTGTTTTTCTGCCTTTTCCTGGCGTGCCCCTGCCTTCAGGGATCATCTCTTTGAAAGCCGCCGTTCCTTAAAGCTGGCGGAGTGACGGCTCAAAGCCGACTTTCTTGTGCGAGGCATAGAAAAGAGCCCGCTGGGTTGAAAGTTCAGCGCAAAGGAGAATGTTATCACCCTTTCAGCTTATCTGTCAGAAAACGACATTCATTTTCTCTTTA
Source organism: Erpetoichthys calabaricus (assembly GCF_900747795.2). NCBI lineage: Eukaryota > Metazoa > Chordata > Cladistia > Polypteriformes > Polypteridae > Erpetoichthys > Erpetoichthys calabaricus. The sequence goes on along the minus strand of NC_041403.2, from coordinate 169,453,963 downwards.
TCTGCGTTTCTCAGACTACTGCGCTCCTTTTTTTTTTCCAGTGGTTTTTCTTAAAGGAATTCGGCATAATGCAAAAATAAATAAATAAAAGGAAAAAAAAAAAGATGGAAAATACGGGGCTGCCAATGTCGTGATAAAAATATATGGGCAGATCAACGAGAGGCGGCTTATCGCGTCCACTCCGTTTCCTGCACCCCAACACGGGACGAGGCTGCCACCCGCCAGCCTGGAAATCCACGGCATCGGCGGGTCGTCTCACACCAAGAGCTGCTGCTGCCGCTCAAACGCTTATATGACCGTTGGGGGGGTCACATGGCAGGCAAACAGACAAGAAAAGACGAGCAAAGGCAGGAAAACTCAAAATGGAGGCAACCACAAGGAGAAAACGAAGGACAAAACTAAACGACTGAGGAACATCAACCCGCTGAAAAACAAGTCAATGCACAAAATAACCCACCGAAAAGTTAAGATTGGCAGAGGGCATTAAAGATGACGGCCACACTAAACAAAGAAAGTCGAGAACTGCAGCGAGGATCTGAGGGCAGAGGACAGCGCCAATCGCTCCTCATAAAAGGCCAAGGCACCAGAGTCTTCTACAGACTTGGACGTTAGTGCGCCGCCATCTTAAACGGGTTCTGCGACAAGCAGGTGAACAGAAACGGGAGCAGGCGGCGCTTTATCAGCTCGATCTGTCAGATCCAAAGCGTAGCCATTAAGCACATGAAGACGTTCACATCGTGATGGAAGACAACGATGGGCGCCGGGATGGACCATCGGTTACCTGCCATCATAGTCGGTGGGTGCACATCCTGGCCGCTGTTCCCTTCGATTATTCGATGTGCTTTGGGTGTCAACTCCCTCGTGATGTTCTCAAATTATGATGAGGTTAATTCCGTCTTTGGGGTCTCGACCCTCACGCGTTTTATTGGCCCTCCATTCATCTCCCTTTTGGCCATCCTGCCCCGGCTGTGTGAAAACTTGAGCCGCCTTTCCCAGCAAGTGGCAGTCAACCAAACCACCTTCTGTGCCAGGTCAGCACTGGGTGCCCATCTATTGCCGGGCACCCAATCCAAGCAAGCCATGAACCTTATGGGTGGGAAGTCCACACAGGCAGGCAGGGATTTGAACCTGGGACCCCTGGAAATGGCAGACAGCCGCACAGAGCACTTGGGCTCATCCTGAAAATGGGCAAATGAAGAATCCCCCTGTTCTGACACCACTACGTGCCCAGCATCAGAAACGGACGTCCACATTGTCGATACTTAAATGGCATCTTAAACGGTAAGCTGGGCATAACCACCGTTCACTTTGGCATGCATATTCACTTGTTGGGCATTACTTTTCTGTCATTCGTTTCTCATTTTTTCCACTTCATTTACCCGTCATTCTTTGCTTACCACGATGCCACCTTGTTTTTCCTGTGAGCGCCGCCATTTTGTGAAGTTTCTTGCTGTGATACGATGAGCTGTTGCTAGGTGCGTGGCCCCCCCATCATCGCTCACTGTGACGTCATTAACGTGATGCTTTATGTGGGCACAGTGTCCAAGTATACGCAGAGCAATGCTTTGACATGCCAGCTCTTGGTTTTTCAGGTTGGCGCTTGCTCCTCACGTCTCCTTCTGGACTTTCATGCCCATCTCTATCTGCCTTTCCAGTTTACTGACTTCATTTCATCTCCTGGTCCTCTGCCTTTGCCACTTGGCCCGCCATCTACTAACTAATAACAGAACACAACTAATGTGGCCTCCTCCTAATGGGAGCCCAGATGCCAACGCACACATTGTCCGTTTACATCGATATGCCAAAGCACAGCTGGAGCCATACCTCCACAATGCCAGGAATTAAGACTCCAACAGATGCCCAATGCCAGGGAAGGACGGGCACAACCTCAATATGCATATGCTGTTTTAAAGCGCATGATGGGCGTAACCACAATGAAAGGGTGAGGGCACTTCATAGCACTAAAGCTGGCAGCAGCAGGCGCTGAGCATGCACACTAACTCCAGGATCCCTAAAGTCATCATGCCAGAAGTTCTAGATGCACAGTGCCAGGGGAGGATGGGCACACTGTCATTACTGTTTTAAACAGAAAAACAAAGTATAATCACAGTAAAGTAAGAATGCCAAGTCAAGGAGTGGGGCTGGCAGCAGTAGTATACACTGAGCTGGCAAGTCTAGGCCAGCAGCCCTAATGCCATCAGGCCAGGAGTTCTGCCTCTACTAGATACCCAATGCCAGGAAGGAATGGGCATGCTGTTAATATTCACGAGCTGTTTCAAAGGGTATAGTGGGTGGGTGTCTTCACAAAACTGGCAGCAGCACCACACACTCTGCTCTTTCACGCATATGCCAGGAGGTCTGACATGTTAATAGGGTCCTTACTGTCACCTGCCCTGAGGCCACGGACGTGCTAATCAACATGTGACACGCTGCCACTCCCTGGCACCATGACCCTCACCTTGAACCCTCTGCCATTGCTGGTCAGAGAAGCGTTTCTTTACTGATGTCTCTGAGAACCTTGAAAGCCTGGATGAGACCCTCGCAGTCCCGGGCACATGAGGACTCTAAAGGCTCTAAACCACAGAGCAGGCCTGGCCTGAAACTCAAATGCAAGGCATTATGTTCACTAAAGACTCCCATGCCCGAGTATTTGGGATAGTGCCCACTTATGAATGCCAGTCTAAGCACACCAGCAAGGAGGCATTACTTTGGATCGGGGGCACCGATTCTCCCGTCTACTGTCATGCAGTTGGCGCTGGGGGGCCAACCAGAGAGTACCACTCACATCGAACCCATGCTGGTTTTTATTGACTACTGCCTAAACCCCTCCATGCCAGCCAGTCAAGTGATGGTCCCTTTGCCAGGATCTGTCCAGCACGTGCCAATCTCCTGACCCTTCTTCCTTGGGCTCAGCCTCAGCCAATGCCAGCCACAGCCCTCGTTCTAGGAGCTGGCACTGGTGACTCAGTTCCAGGTGGGCATCCATTTCCTCCCACTCTGATCAAAACCATTGTTCTCAGGGTCTCTGGGGACACATCAGCCCCTCCATTATGCCAGCTGGCCGAGGAATCTGAGGAGTGGCCTTCAAGAGTCTGGCACCCAGGGGGTTAAGGCCAGCACTTCACCAGTTGTTTTGAGGGCCACAAGGAGAAGGTGACTGGTGTGGGTGGCAGTGCCAAGGTAGGCACCATATCAATGGATATTTCACGATTTAAACATTTTATGGGTTGCACTGAACATACACAAGTGACTCTCATTGGTTTCTTGTGCACTTGCTGACCGCCAGGTGGTCACTCTCAGCCTCTCAATGTGCCACTCACTTGACCCCACATCTGCTCTTCATTGTTTTTTTTTCTTCAGATGTTCTCCCGCTTGTCAGTGGTACAAGACAAATAGCAGATGCCAGCCTCTCACTCAAGTCCCTCTCCAGTGCCCACTCCCCAGTGCCCACCCCACATCCATCACAGCCCTCACTTCTCCTATTTTTTAGTTGATTTTACTTCTCGCCATCAATTTCTCTGCCTGACTCTGCCATAACGGATTATCTGTCTGCAGTATTTGATCAATCTCTGCGGCCCCTGGCACCAACACCTGGCGCTTTGTGGTAAACACCAGCTCATAGCAGCCTGACATTCAATACGCTTCTGCTGAGAAGACGTCAGTCTGCACTGGCACAGGCATGCCAGCTCTCACCCCTTCATTACTGTGCTTGTACCCACTATACCCTTTAAAACTGCACAGAAATGTTGACAATGTGCCCGTTCTTTCCTGGCACTGGACATCTAGTAGAATGGCAAGAGGGCTCCAGGCAAAGGTGTGCAAACTCAGCCCGCTCTGCTGCTGCCAGCTTTATTGTTGTGAAAAGATGCCACCCATTGACTTGGTATTCTGAGGTTCTACCTTCTAAAACAGCACTGACAGAGTGCCTGTCCTTTCCTGGACTGGGCACCTAGCAGAGTCAGAACCCCTGGCACGTACATAGTATAATGGCAAGAAAAGACTTCAATGGGTAGAAGCAAGCATAGGCATGAAACTCACCTGAGGAATCACAAGCACCAGTGATGCCAGTCGCCCCAAACATCATGGTGCCCTGAAATGGGGGTGGGGATTAGAAAAAGTGTCATGTGACCAAAATGTGCGCAAAAGTCCTTCAGTGAAAGTCTGCAGTGTGTGCTTTAATCACATTGGCATTGTAAACTGTGGAGCGGGGGGGTGGAAGGGGTGTTGGATTGTCACCGTGCCAGCTTCTTTTAGCCCATATAGCGCCTTTCATACTCGACTACATCTCGAGACACTCGGACATTCATTCATTGCTTTTTCTGCCTTTCGTAGGTGAGCACTGAGCTTGGGTCCTTCATGGTCTACATAGCGCCTTTCATCCTGAGCTGATATGTCAATCACTGCTTCGGCTGACTTTCACAGTGAGAGTACAAAGGATTAAGATTGACTTCAGTCTATATAGTGCCTTTCATACTGAGGCGTGTCACACAGCAATCCGTCTGTACAGCGACTGTCATCTCTAAGTACGCCACACAGCACTCCTTAAACCGACCTTCATAGCAGAAATACTCCTGTACATCGATAAAAGGCCTACCTCAGTCTATATAGCGCCTTTCATACATCACCTGGCACTCTCAGCCTATATAGCGCCTTTCATCCATCACTGCTTATCCTGTATAGCGCCTTTCTTACATCACCTCTTAGCCTATACAGCGCCCTTCATACTGGTGTATATCACAGAATGCTCTGATACACACACACACACACACACTGGGCATTCATAAACTCCTTCTTCACGGAGTTCTTTCTCCTTAGAAAACAAAGCATTAAATAATTAGAAAATCATTTGGAAATGGCAGTGCCGGCGATGCACAGTCATAAAATGAAATGATTTGCTCCCGTTAGCTGTGAACTGCGATAGCTTTGCCATTCACGTCTCACAAAGAAGCGCGACGCCAGGCTATTTGCAGGCAGAACTTCATTCGCCAAACGGCTTTCTGCTGATGGGAGATAAAAGTGAAAGGAGAGCAAAAAAACAGGCGGCAGCAAAGCAACAAATCCTCAGGCACATCTCGACAAAATGAAAGAGGCTGGTGTGACGGCAGCCCCCCGTTCACGGCCTGCTGGAGGGCTCTGGTCTCACTCCATTATTAGCATTACATTAAACGGGGGCTCGAGAGAGGCTCTGTGTGCCAGCGTGTTGGGCAGAATGACCTCCTGCCTTGTGGCTGATTCTACCTGGGCCAGCGCCAGCCACTGCACCTCCGATCTGGGCTAAGAATGTCCTGTCATCATTTAGGCAACTAACTGCAGAGCTGGGGGGCTGCCATTGATCTGACCTTAACTCCAGGGGCCAGTTGGAGGGTGTGGGGGGGATGGGGAGTGCCAAGGCATTCAGGCACCCGAAGCTATAAAACAAGATTGGTGGGGGGGTTGGGTCACCTCACCTGGGGTTACGGTGTGTGATTTTGATCTCAAATTGCAATGAGGCCGATTCAGAACCATGGAGAGCAACCAAGGAAAGGCTGAACTTTTAAAGCAAAATGGAGATGAAGAGGTGAAGTGGACAGCATAGCGCCCCCTATGGCGTAAAGTACAAGTTAGGGGAGGTTAAACTTAAGCTAGAAAAAGAACATCTGGAACATTGGGGGTCAGGGGGGTCTCCATATTACAAAAAAAAAAAGAAAGTCCAGAGGAGAGACTGATTCAGGACAATGGAGAGGACTCAAGAAGAAAGACAAACTTCAGGACCACGGACAGAGATCTGTAAGGGAAGGCTGAAGGAGCTGAGATTAAGAGGTGACAGGACTGGAGTGGACAGAAGCGATCAATGAGGCTAAGAAGAGTTTAGGTGATATAGCGCCCCTGATGTGAAGACTACAAGTCAAGGGAGGTTCTGATTAGTCATATAACACACTGCTGTGCGCTGTTTGGGTCTCCATAGTAAACAGCAAAGTCCAGAGAAGAGCGTGGAGGGTGACAGAGGAGCCATTATGAGGTGACACGATGATCTGGGACAGAACTGATTACGGAGGCTAACAGGATGAGAGGCTATATAGCGCCCTCTATGTGTGAAGTCCAAGTCAAGGCAAACCAACACACTACTGAGGCTTCAGTGCCTGAAGTGGATGTACACAATCCAAAAAGTGGGAGGCTCGAGTGATGTGACCCACCACAGGGCTGAGGGTGGTTTGGATATGTGCAATGTGAGCTTCTACGCTCTAATGAACAGGTGGTTCACGTCTGCTAAAAACTCTTTAAAAGTGTGCAATGACCCACTTCAAGTCCTGAAGAAGACATGACAGCGCTAGAGAAAGTACACAGACAGAGGACCACAGAGAGTGAGCAAAGAAAGCCTGAAGATAAACTACCTATGGAACCACAGACAAGGAATGATCAATGAGGAAACACTAAAGGAGCTGAAGCCTCACAACAAACGCACGCGAAGAGGTGACAATGAGAGAAGCTGCCAGAAACAACTGAGGATGTCCGGTATACTTACTGTATGGCCAAGTCAAGGGAGGTTGTGGTTAAGCTACATAAGCAGGAGTGAGGCCTCTCCTGGAGGACTGGGTAGCTTTATGGTGTCCACATTACAAACGAGGCATAGCGGCACTAGAGAAGGCACAGAGAGGAGCCGCTAAGGGGATTGAGGACAACGGAGAGCGAATGAGGAGGAACGACTGAAGCTTTACACAAATGGACACAATGAGGTCCTCAAAATCCTGAAGTACATCAGTACAGTGGATCCCAGTTACTTCTTTTTAATGGTGCAACCTACAATGAACGGTACAGTTAAACTATACAGTGCCCTAGTGGGGTCTCATCTCCAGGACCGTGTGCAGTTGTGGTCTCCATATTATAAAAGAGACAGAGTGGCACTACACACGCAATCCAGGACCATGGAGAGCAACCACAGAAAGGCTGAAGCATTCAAGCAAATGGAGACGAGGAGGTGACACAACTGAAGGGCTTTCAGCTGAGAACTGGAACGGGGACCGCGGCTCCCACTAATTACAACATGTGACATACACAACCGGTGACATTTCTCTTCTTTACCCAATTGGAGCACAGGCGGGTGAAGTGACCTGCTCAGGGTCACACAGTGATGTCAGCAGTGGGATATGAATGCCGACCTCAAGGTGTGAAGTCCAAGGCCTTAACCACTACACCACACTTCAACAAGAACAAGGCGGTGCAGGTGGAGACTGGTCAAGGGCAGATTCTGCATCATATCTGAAAGTAGTGGGGTGGACAGTGAGGGCCTTCAAATGTCGACGTTATTTTGGAGAATGGCACTAAAGGAGTCGCTCTCATCACAATAGTGAAATGATATGAAAACAACAGCGCCCTCTAGGGGCATTCTCACAGTCTGCACTTTACATCTTTGATAAAAACTGAACACTAGGGGGCGTTCTGTAGCCAGGGCAAAAAGTCACATTTCTGTAAAATGAATTAGGACAGACCCCAGTGGGCTTCCAGTCCCGGGACAGTCAATTTTGCTACACACACCAGGCCCTGCCCTCCAGCCTCAGCTCCCCAGCTTTTCCACTTTTGCCCACAACTGTCCTCTCAACTCAAGTCAAAGACCACCCAAAGGATAACATCAGGGGGTCAGTCCTGAATTTGGCCAGAGATCCCTCCATTGGTCCACTGCACCACTTCATTTGAGGCCACACCTGACCCCCTAATAAACCAGGTCTGCACCCTGGCAAATTGTACTGGTATGGTGGCACCTACTGGTGCTGCCAGTCACCACTGTTTGGTGTTACATTAGGACTTACCCTGTACCTGTTTGGGGCGCTCACCATCCTGGCCATTACTGGGACCCTTATGGTACCACACAGGTCAGTAAGAAGCCCACCTCTATCCTGGGGTTTGGTGTTCAGGCGTCACCTGCTCAATCGCTATCTTAACATGAATGGAGTCAGGCAGGTGGCACAGCAGGTCAGAGTTTGTGCCACATACCTATTGGATGCCCTGGGCAGAATTTATATGAGCCCCCAGTCCAGGTGGGGTTGTCCTCCACACCCCAAAGGCCTGCTAACTGGTATAAGTGAATTGGGGTTAATGAGTGAGGGGGTCCCACTGTGGACCAGCATCCCATCTGGGTGGCCAGTGAAGACCCCCGCTTCCTATAACCCCATGCATTTAGAAAATGGAAGGAGAACACTCTGTGCCCATTTAATGGCCATTTTCATTAAACAAAACAAAAAGTGAGAGTCGTCTGCCAGGTGTGTGTCACCTGCCCTGGGCATTCTCGCCCTGGCGTGCCCCTGGTGTGCCCCCTCACCAGTGTGTGTTTTTTATTTCTGCAGCAGACTCATCAAGGAAAAAAAAAGGCGTCAATGTGCAAAGATCGATCTCTCACAGGGGTCTTTATGGGACAAAAGTTTAATGTTGTCAATTTATAACAGAAATAATAGGTGACAGCGAGCTAAAGCCCGCCAGTCGGGGCCGCGTCACCATGGAAACCAAGGAGGCACAGGGAAGGCCTGTCACCATCACTCATCAGCTAACCCCTAATATTTAAACACATCTTTGTGGAGTGGCGTCAACTTTACTCCGCGTGACAGGAACTTCAAACGGGGCGCCGCACAAAAAGTGACACGACAAATTCATCCGAGCGCAACCCAATTAGACGCAGCGCGGCTTAATGGACTCGTCGCCTGCTATCGCGCTCTGAGGACACCATTAAGAGCTCAGGAGGAGCCCCCGCGTGTGCCGCCCCGCCACAAGGGGGCACAAGACAGCATTGCCCTCACCTCCAAGTCATTTAAAAAGCAAAGGGCACGCAGCTTTACAAGGCGCTATATGAGGTAATGGGGCGCAGACTCAACCTGCCTTACTCCTTCACTGGGTCAATGCGAGTGCACATGTAAAGGGGCTTGGGATGGTGGTCTCTCTGGTAAGGCGCTATATAAAAGTTCCAAAATTCATTGACCTCCACTGACACACAGCAAGACCCTCGAGAAGTCTCAGTAGCTGCTACAGAAACGATTAGGGTCACCTGGATAGGGCTCATTATGGAAAGGCGCTATATAAGACAGAGGGGTGCCGTTTCACGCTGTTAACTATCAGTTACTTTACTGCCAAGACCACGCCGCACAGACGTTCAGACAGCCATTGGACTCCTGGTAAGGGGGCTTGGAGTGGTGGTCAAAGTTAAAGATCTGATGCCCTCCACTGTCTCACAGGGTGACCCTGAAGAGGACACTTCAGCAGCTCTCACAACAATCAAGTGCCCTGTTATGATTTATTATAGAAAGGCGCTATATAACAATAGAAGGCAGATTCTACACCACCCCCCCCTTACCGATTTACTTGATGGGTTACTTCACCTGGTGGGCTAACACCGTAGAGATGTGCAAGAACACATATAGAGGGGCCTGGAATGGTGGTCTCTATGTCAAGGGGCTATAGTTCCACAATTCATTGACCTCCACCGACACACAGCGAGACCCTCGCTCGAGAAGTCTCATCAAGTGGTACAGAAGCGTGGCAGCAAATGGGCAACACCTGATTTAGATAGGGCTTACTGCCGAAAGGCGCTATATAAAGACTGGCATGCAGACTCTGCCCACCTTTCCAGTTCACTGTGTCAGGCTGACGCTGCAGACCGCTCTTCTACACTTGCAAAGGGGCTTGAAGGGGTGACCACCATAGCAAGGCGTTACATAAAAATAACAAAGCTGCAGATGCGGTGCCCTCCACTAAAGCTCAGTGTGACCCTGGAGATGTCAATTCATCAGGGACAGGAAAGTGGCAGGCCTATCAAGGGCCTCACTAATGACGGAAAGGTGCTATATACAATAAAAGGACTCATCCTGCGCTACTCGAGAGGTGCCCAAGTACAGTACACATACGAAGGGGCTTGCAGTGGTGGTCACTAAGGTAAGGCGCTGTATATGAAATCACTAAAACGCAAATGTACTGCCCTCCACTGCAATACTGTGAGACCCCCAGCAAGTCTCCTCAACTGCTACAGAAATAGGGGAGCAACTGTGCTACCCCATGAAGCTCATTTAGTGCTCATTACAGAAAGGTGCCATACAGAGCTGCAGGCTCCCTCAGAATGCTGCTACTATAGTAAGGCGCTATATAAAACCTGACAATCCCGAAGCTCAAGAGGTCTCTTCTGCAAGTATGTCAAGGTCAGGAGGTCAGGTGTCTACTACGGGAAGGCGCTATATAAAACTGCAGGACATGGTGTGACCTACGGGGTCAGTCCAAGTCAAGATGTCCAGACTGCTGTGAAGAAGGTCGAATTGTGGTTACCAGGGCAAGGCGCTATATAAAATGAGAACGTTACACACTCACTGGCTCATCTCAAGACTCTCTACATGTCAGGCAGCCAGTGCAAAGGCGCTATATAGAAGACGTGGACTCGTGCACATCTGGAGTCACGTCGGAAAGGCGCCATATAAGGTAAAGCTTCACACCTCACCGGCTTTTCTTTTTTTTTCTGTCTTTTTCGGCAGCGCTCGTCCTGGTGTGCCATTAAGACGGCGCCACGCCCACCCAACAGGAGCATCACGTGTTTTACGCACTAACCCCCCCATGCAGTCTGGCGCGGGGCCGCTTCGCCTTTTCCAGTTCGCTTTTGACGGTAATGCCGGGCCGTCACGTCCTCGGCCGTTTGCTTTATGCGCCCCGAGCCCCGGCGCCGTTTCTATTCCCAGTTTAATGAAAAAGAGGCCGCAATCCCTTTCAATTTTCCCAACTCGGCCGGGTGCCGTTAAAGGCAATCGACTCTGTGAATAGAAGCACTAGATCACAATATCCAGCCGCCGCCGCCGCTCGGCAGATGAGAGCCATTGTGCCTCTCAAGAACGGAGCGGGCATCGATCTAAACAGCGGCGGCGGCAGCGGTGAGCTAAAAAAAAAAAAAAAAAAAAGAGTGAGAGCAAGAGTGAGAGGAGTGAGAGGGGAGGCGCGGCACATATTTAAAGATGGGGCGGGGGGCTTCATTTCCTTGAGTGGACGAACAGAAGGACCCTTTGAAAAGAAGCCTTAAAACTAAAATCACACTCTGATCAGGCAGAGTCAATGATGAGACCCCCACGAACGTGGATGGGGGTCTTACCTGTCTGGGGTACGCCAGTGATAAACATCGGGTCTCTACAGGGTCACCCAAACCAAAGCGCAGGTCCTCACCACCAATCACCCGCTCGCTCGCTCATTCACTTCTGCCCACCAACTTCAGATCCTCCACTCGCTCAGTCAGTCCGCTTTTCACTCACACGTTCACACTGCTGTCCTCCAGCAAACCCTGGCACACATTCAAGGGTGAACGCCGGGCATTGGGCCCCCTCTGTAACACACGCCCATCAATCACTTCAGTATGGGGCGTCTATCGTAAGACTGGCTATAAAACCACCCATAAATCAGGCACATGTATATTATAATAATAATAATTCATTATATTATATAGCGCCTTACACTGCGAATTCAGTGCTCAGGGACCTTCAACTAGCAACTCTGACCACTGGACCACCAAAAAAAAAGCCTTATAATACCAAACAGAAGAAACAGAAAAACACTGTGACCCCTGAAGCAGCACGAGGATGGCGTACAGAACTCCGCATGCCCTTCAAGCAACAGACAAATGGCATCAGCCTGGCAGTTCAATCAGACGATCACACGACAGGGCAGGGCAGGGTGGCAAAGGCTGACCCTGAAAAGCAATCAGTGAACTCGGACCTCTGAGGAAGCTGCCATTCAGGCCGCCATCGCCACCAGCACTTACAGCTGAGCACTGCAGCGCCCCCTGGGGACGGGGACGGCTGAGGTCTGTTGAGCTGCGTGGCAAGGCTGGCCCTGGAATCTGAAGTTAGCAATGAGGGTGGTAGAGGACGATGGCTTTATATAGCGCCTTGTCTACGTATCAATCTATTAAGTACCACCTTTCATATTTAGCGGCCATATAGTGCCTTTTACATCTACATTTCATACTGCCTTTCAGTTCTATCATATGGTGCCTTTCACACCAATCTGTATATACAGTACAAGTGTTTACGAAGTATACAGTAGCAGTAAACACGACGATAGAAACATGTCCAAGGTGCTGTGAAATACGGCCTATTACTGCACCTTGGACATTTTTCTATCATAGTGTCTTTATCTATTACATAGTGCTCTGTCTATCACTTATCCATCTTTTTATAGTGCCTTTCAGACAGTACCTTTCTTATGTTTCAATCACATTATGCCTTTCACATCTACCTAATATATAGCGCCTTTGAATGTTTATCGTAGTGCCTCTCTCATCTATTCTCTGCTGCCTTTTTATTATATCTTTCTATTATATAATGTATTTCTTATCTATAAAAGGCAACTTTCATTTTTATCTCTTATATAATGCTTTTGAACATTTTTTTATCATATAGTGCCTTTCACATCTATCTATTCTCTACTGCCCTTTTATTATCTATTTCTAAATAGCCCCTTTCATTTGTATCTCTTGTATAGTGCCTTTCACTCTATCTATCACAGTCCATTCATGACTGAAGAGACATTTTCCATCCCAGCCAGGATGCCTGCCACTCCGTGTTCTCCTTTACAGCTTTTTTGCCACACATGCTCTTGGGTTACTCAGGTAAGGACCACCAAAGTTTCAAGGTCAGGGAGATCTGCTGTGACATCAGGGCACTGAAGAGTGGCCACGAGTTGGCACATTTCCTAGCGCATACGGTATGGACGCAGAAGCTGATTTATTTCCTTACTCCTTGTGCCCTTCCTCGTCACGTGTTATCATTCATTTAGCACATTAAACGCACTTTGGGCCGATTTGTTGTCTGCCCGTTATCAGATGTCCCAGCCTACTGAGGACGCGGGCCGTCACACCTCCCATCTCCACCGTGTCCTTCACTCTCTCCGAGCTCACTATACCGTTAGCCCACGGAGTTGAAGGACTGAGACCAGTGGGTGAGGTGTGACCGAGGGGCACCCACTCGGCTCTGCTATCAACGAAGGAGTCCTTTAGAAGCTCAAGCTGCCTGAAGGACCTTCACCAAGATGGTTTCCTCTTTCATCAGACACACCAGTCCTTTGCAGACGTCTCACATCTTCAGAAGGAAACTAAACAAACCTGGCATAACACAAACACAAATGGTCTTACTGGAAACAAACAAAAAAAAAATTAGGTGGCACTCTGCCCAAGTGGCCACATTACCAGTAGCTCACAGGTTGGGCACCTTGCCCAGATTTTGACACCTGAGATCTCCAGTTTCTCACAATGGCCTCTCTGACGTGGTGTCCCACAAGTCCTAAGGGTCAAAGCCAGGCTGGGCCCCCCTCCTCCAAGTCTGGCATCAGACACCACTGTGCCAGTTTATCAGTTTTTTGTAACACCAGTTTAAACTGAATGGGATGTGCGCTGGGGCGATAAAGGACAAAATGGACGGGGAGGTCCCACTTACCACGCTGAGTCCCAGAAGTTCCCTTTGCACGTAGTCCAAGTTTCGCTTCTCCAGGCTGTCGAGGTAATGCTGAAGGCGTGAGTAGGTGTACGGGTAGCAGTAGGCAAACTGGTAGACGTCGTACTCTCTGTCAAAGCAGAAGGCAAAAGACATCACGTAGTTCTTCCGGTGGTCTGGGCAGCGGTAGTAGTAAACGTTTTTTGCTGGAATCCTTTGCCTAGGGAGAGAAGATAAAGAAAAAAGAAGAGAATGTTTTAATCTGAAATGATCCATCCACCAGCTCTCCATATGGCTTGTTTCTAAGTCAGGGTCATAGGGAGCTAAAGTCCACCCTGGGGGCAACAATCACTGGGCAGTACTGCATACAGAAGAGAAGACCCCTACTCACTCACTCCCATCGAGAGGCCTTTGGATGGTCCAGTGGATTTCACACTGATGGGCATCTGAGCCACAGAGGACTGGAGTGTGGCAGTGGGTGGTATCAGGCCCTGCACTCCTCTTCTCCTTAGTCTTTAGCCACACCTCTATATACTGACTGCTCTTGGCCACACCCCAAGAGCTCATGCCTTTAGCCACACCTCCAAATTCTGGTGTCAACCACACCCACATCATTACGCCTTTAGCCATACCTTCATATTCTGATTTCTTCTAGCCACGCCTCTATGTCCTGAATACTCTTGGCCAGATGTGCCATCGTATTAATATTGTGATTGCTGGCCACACCCCACATGCCGATGCCATTAGTCACAACTCCTGGCCACACCCTCATATCTGGTATTCCTCTTGCCCACACCCCATGTGCTTATCAGCCACACCTCCACAAGCTGACTGCAGGCCACATCCAACATACGGACGTCTTTATCTACACCTCCATATTCTAATTGTTCTGGACCACACCCCCAATGTACTGACGTCATCAGACACACCTCCACATAGTGAACATTCTTCACCACACACAACATACAGGTGCCTTTAGCCACACCTCCATATTCAAAATGATGGGAACACCTGACATGCTGATGCCTTTAATATTCTGATTGGTTTTGGAAACACCCTCACAAGTTCTAAATGTTCTTAGCCACACCCCCATATTTTGAGTGCAGGGCACACCTGATGTGCGGATACCTTTAGCCACACCCAAATATTCAGATTCCTTTTGGCCACCCCTCCACGTTGTGATTGCTGATGTCCAGATTCTGACGTTCTTTAACTCGTTAGTTCTAGACGGTCTGAACAAATCCCTCCTACCCTGATGTCCTTCCGATGGCATCCTCCTTCTAACATATAAAGCTTTACTGTAGCCGTCCGAGGTCCTGCTTACTTACTTACTTGAACTTATCAATACTTACAAACCACAGCGTGCATTAAGATCTCAGGATGCCAGCTTAGTAAACATGAATAAAACAACAAGGCTGGCACTGCCATTAGAGGTGGACCAAGAGCTATACTGCTTCTTTAGTGTGCCCCTTCTGTTTTGAAGAGAGTATGGGCACGGCCCTCTTTTTCAAGGGTGCAGGCCACAGGTCCGTATCTGAGTTTCATGGCTTGAAGTCTTTTTGAAGGCACCAGACCTGCATGTCTGTGGACGGTGGGAGGAGGAAACCCACAGCAACACAGAGAGAACATGCAAACTCCACTCTGGCAGGACCCGGGACACAAACCCAGGTCTCCTTACTGCGAGGCAGTAGCGCTACCACTGCACCTCCGTGCCACCTGAAATGCTGGAGTAACACAGATGTCTGGTGTGAGTGCACTCAGGTAAGGAAGGCTGAAGGTTCAAGGGGAGCTCCTTCTACTTATTACTGTAATCACGGTGTGTTACATGATCATCAGCACATACGAGGAAGAGCTTCACAGGACTCTACCCACAGGAGAAGAAGAACTCAATTAACATATCTTGCCCCGCCCAGTCAGCTGCCACTCCGTGCACGTGACAATAAGGACCCCATAAATCTCTGATATTCTTTCTATTGCTTGTATGGACTTTAATTGATGAAGTAAGACTTGTGTGGGCTACGGGCAAACCTAGCATTACCTGGGTAAGCTCACATTATTCAAGAGACCTGGCAAACCCGGGTAATGCTAGGTTTGCCCACTTTTAGGGCTTTACCTGTAACACATACATGAGCAAAGGGGTCCCATAAACCTAAAAGAGGGCATTCTGTGAAGGGGGCTCCATTAAGGGGAAGTTCTACATGATGCGTGGCTGCTGCATCACCTCCAGGGTGGTAAAGACTGGACGCAGAGCTCTTAACAAAAAGCCACGGGGCCCAAACGCTCAATGTGCCCCGACACCTACCCGCGTAACCAGTGGGATCCCAACAGGCAGGGATATGCCATTTGTACAAATGAAAAGTGAAAGCTACCACGATTGGCAGGCATTACGCGGAGGCTCCAAAGAGCGGGCCACTTGTCCATCAATCAGGTCATTAGCATGCAAGCGATTTGACTAATTGGCGAGGATGTCACCCAATCTCCGGGCTTTTTTTTTTTTTTTTTCCTTCCTTCCTGCCACAGACAAATGACTGGCATTCCTGTCAGCCAGCGTGAGAGCTCGCGTGTGAGGGTGAGTGACGAACAAGACAGGCCTGCCATCAGCGGGGCATCACGGGCTGGGGGCTCAAAGCAGCTCAATCACAGAAAATAAAAGGAGAAGTGAAAATGTGGGGCCTAAAGAGGCCCAAATGTAAAGAAATCACAGAATTTGGGGTGGGGTGTAAAATTAATTCTAGAGGGGAAGGAGGGGCTGCCACAAGTGTAGGGCGCACTGGCTATCTAACTGTCTATCTTCTATATAGTGCCTTTCATAACTAACTACCCATCACTAGGGGTCGATGTCCACAGCAGTCCAGACTGCCAGTCTTAAGCACCTCGGTGTCACAGCTGGTCAGGCAGCTTGGTGAGGTCGTCACTCGCCCTTTAGGTATTTATGGAAGTTAATGCTGACCTTATCAAGATGGCTGACTTCCAGGGACACCAGTTGTGTGGTTATCATAATGAAGAGGCTGACCTGTGAATGGAGCTTCATGAAACTGTTAGATTAGAGATCCATCTTTCTAAGTTATTATATAGTGCCTTTCACATCTGCTTTTTTTTTTTCTTTATGTCCTTATTACTGTGGCCCTCCACCTTCTTTGCCCCCACATGCAGCAGGACACCTGCACAGCTGACATTTCCATCAAGACCCCAATTGGACACCTGACCCCTAAAGAAGGCAGTCAGGATAAACACTGAAGGGCGGAAGTCTCTCTGTGGTAAGTGAGGGTCCGCAGCTCCCACCTGAACCGCATGTGCTGCCATCGGAATGCTAATGAAGAGTCACACTGGTGCCCCCCCCCCCCATCGCCGTGGCTCACATGCAGGAGGCAGGGGATGTGAAAGATGGCTGCCCGTCTCTCTCGGTTTCCCTTTCTCCTTTCATTCCCTGCGACATTCAAAGCGAGCTTCTTATCGAGTATCAGCAGAGCCAGTGAGCTTCAAACTCGCCGAGCTCGCTGGGCACCACGAGGCATTAGGATGCTAATAAGGTGGCAGCGCCGCTGCTGTTCCACGGGGTGCGTTTCTGCCTCTTTGAGGCTCTGATGTGTACACTGATATCCGCCCGCCAGTTCTCTGTTTAAAATTGCTCGGATTTTTGCCTTTTCTTCCTTTTAAATGTCATTTCTTAATCCTCCAGCTCACGGCCCACCAGGCTTCATTTTTCGTTTGGCAATTAGTCCTTGAGCCTTTCTGAAGTGAGTGGCTGACAGACAGTCTGGACAGTTCGGGCCACAGTGTCCATCCACTGCCTCAGCCAGTCCAAAAAAAACAAACGCCGGCATCCCACCCTTCAGCAGGGAACAGTGCCCCCCTACATCTCGCCAAAGGAGTAAAATGAAGGCAGGCGCCAGCCATGGACAAGCCACTCCGCTCAAAAGTCTCTTAATATAGTGACTTGAACATCTCAGATGGCTAGTCAGGAGTTTCACAGACAAAATGAGGCCGGCTGATTGGTTAATTGGTCAAGAGCTTATCGATTCAGTGGGAAACAGCTGATTGGTTAATTGATAATTGGAGCTAATTCATGTCATTCAGGTTGGAGTGACGCTGTATACACTGGTCAATGTCTTTAATCTATAGGCACTTTCTCAATGTATGGTCAGAAATGGAAGTGAGCCACCGGGAGAACCTCTGGCCCACAGTAACAAAGCTGATTTATATCTGGCAAGATTCATTTATAAAAGCGAGAGCACCGCAACAAAGAAATTCAAACAGGTCTGCCTCAGAGGAAAACAAAATCAGCCCACAGTCCTCAAGCAGCACAAGAGATGAACTGGGATCAGAAAAATCCAGTAAGTGCTCACAATAGCAGACCACAAAAGCCAGCAGAAGTCTCGGCAAAGTGAAGCACCACACTGTTTACAGGCTTATAAAGGCTGGGGGAGTGGGCCACAGAGGCGTGGCCACTACTGCCATCTCGTGGGCGGGGCCACAGAGGCGTGGTAACATCAGGGGCGGGGCTTCAACTGCAGTGGTAGAGGGCAGGGACACAGGACAGAGCAGTGATAGGGGCGGGGCTTCAGTGACACCGTTAGAGGGCGGGGACACAGGACAGAGCAGTGATAGGGGCGGGGCTTCATTGGTAGAGGGCGGGGACACAGGACAGAGCAGTGATAGGGGCGGGGCTTCAACTGCAGCAGTAGAGGGCGGGGACACAGGACAGAGCAGTGATAGGGGCAGGGCCTCTTTTCCTATACCTCGGTAGTTTTCCCAGCAGATTACGCTCATTTATTCCTGTCCTCCCAGTTGTGACCGAGTTGCTGCACAACTTCTGGCTTCACCTTCCTTCAAACTGCTGCCACCCTGTGCAGGACAGTAAGGCGGAGGAGCACTGCGTGAGAATCGGTGACTTTCATTTTGCATTATAATTTCTCAAAGTTTGGCACTAAGTTTCATTTTGCAAGCACACAACGTGAAAGTTTGTAAAAGGAGATTTCCTGGGATTTTCAGAGGAGTTTTAGGGTGGAAAGCCAGGGCTACTGGACCTTCAGTCCTCACTCACAATCCGCCGTCGCTCTCACCTGTCAAATTCATTCACCTTTGCAGCTCTCACTTGCATTGTGGTTGATTTTACTTTCAGATTTTCATGCACTTGTCATCCTTATCGTTTTTTTTAGAAATGTTCCTCGTTGATATTGCGGACTCTTTTCTATGTTTTGGAATCTTTTCTTACAGAGTATTGCTAAGGTTGCATTGAAGGTTTTTTTGGGGCATTTTGGATTTAATGAGCCACCATTTTGTTTTGTTACAGTTGGCATAGTTTGAGGCAATAGGGGACATGTCACACAGTGGCATCATTGGCACGGCCATGTCTACGCTGGCAGGACCACATGCTGTGAAGGACAGCCGGGTCCCATGCCCAGCAGGGACGCCCCTGCTGCACCTGTTCCGGGGGAGCCACCATGGGCAGCTCAAAACCTCCCCTGGGACGCTTGGTGGCAGCCTCCCTGGCAGACAGTGATCCCCCAGCCTAGCGCATGGCTCCAGGGGAGATGGAGTCCTCCACAGCTTGGTTGGGGGCTCAGATGACCGCTAGGGGGAGCTGCATGGAGTCTAATCTTCAGCCCCACCAGGAAGTGCAATTAGAACCAGGTGGTCAAGCACACCTGGAATGCTTCCAGGTGGGTTATAAAAAGGGCGAGCCACCAGCACTCGGACAGCCAGGGTCGGGAGGAGGAGGACTACGCTTGTGGAGGTGTGGTGGGAGAGGAGAAAAGATTGTTGTGTGGAGAAGAGTGCTTTTGGGACTGTGTATTGCCTGTGGGTCACGGGGAAGACGTGCGCCCACGGGTGAAGAAGAAAAATAAAAAGTCCTTGTGTTTTATACGTGCCTCTGTGTCCTTCTGTGCCGGGTCAGGCGCCTATATAGCGCCTTTTCTACAATGCTCACCGTCCAAGTTTGTGGGTCCTTTCTGAAAGTCCTGTGTGTTTCTAGCAAAGGACTCCAGCAATGGCATTTTTAACTTTCAATCTTGATGAACATTTCGGTTTTAACAAGAGACACCGGCTTGGTTTCTGGGCACTTGAACCTGCCAGTTACTGACTTACACTTCATCTGTTGATGCCCCTCTGCCATCTCTTGGTGTCAAGCAAGGATTATTGTGAGCTGGCATAAAGGACTATGAGATGATCAGAAACGGCGTGCTGTGAACGTAACAATGCAGACAGACCGTCTAGGGTGGGCACTTCAGTCACCTCCAGACTCAATTTCAGCACGCGCAGTAAGCCACGAGGCTCCTTTTACGAGCTGCTGCATGACTCGTCCTGCTCACGGAGGTGGTTTTAGAATTGGTTTTGTGTATTCTAAGCAAACCCCACCTCAGCAATGCTACACTGGTGGCAGCGGTGGGATTGTTGTTTGCGACAGATGGCTTTACATACCATACCAGCGTGTGTGCCGGTGAAGGTTACACACCGCATGACTTCTTACACGTAGTCCTGAAGCTAGAATCCCAGTAGGCATCCTCCGGGGACACCCTACACCTGGGGGCTTCCTGGGGTCTTCTTTCAGTCCTCACTACTGTCTTCAGATACATCAGGGAGAACAACGCAAAGGCACATGACTGGCAGAAAGTCCTCCATGGCATTTGGGTTTGGTGGAAACTACACGAGAGGTGGCATGATCCCACACAGACCCCACACACCCCCATTGGGCTGACCAGGGGATGCTGGTACCACCTTAGCAGCCCTTTCATCAGGTCTCCCTGTGACCAGTTATGTCCTTAATCCCCCCAAACCGTCACCCGGGCCTTTGGTCTCCGCAGCATCCTCAATCGACACCTGAACTGACCTTCACACGTGTTCTGCTGGGAATCTCTGTATTATTGTACTGAGCGGTATGTCCTATTCTCTGTGTGTGGTTTTAGTATTAGTAGTATTATTATTATATATTTATATATATGTATGTATGTGTGCCTTATGTTAAGGCTGTTATGATGATGAAGGTTATTGTGTAAATGCTGAGATCACAGATGTGCTCTTCTTATATAACTGGGCAGACAGACAGGAGCAAGTGCTGGGCTCCACAAAACGGGCCTCACCACAGAAAAGCTTTGGAGTTTGAAAAAAATGGCAAACCTTAAGGTCTCCCTCACCAGAGGCCATGAAAACTAAATCCACAAAATTAACAAAAAAACCAAAGGAAACCTAAGCCAGGGCAGGGACTGTGACAGAGACGACCGAGTGATGGACAAGGCAAAGGCCAGAAGTGGAAAGAGGGGGCAAAGGCGGGCGCTGATGAGAAGAGCAAAGCAACTCTAAACACTGCTGCACTGGAGGGGGCGGACCACACACTGGCATACTGGCCCACTTTGTGCTTCAAAGGCCTTTTCTGAGCTGTGCCAGGGAACTCATCCAGGCCTTCAAGTATCTGAACGGCAGGAATAAAACAAACATTTCTAGGACAAAAACATTCTATTCTGGTAAGGGAGGCCAAAGGTTCAAAATGAGGCAGTTCTACTCACTAGTCACGGTGCTGGAGACTGGCGACGAGATTGGCACATACAAGCAAGAATTCCAATGAACTCTGCACACAGGACAATAAAACCCCTATTAACATACTTAGCCCCACCTCGCGGACTGTCACTCAAGCATTTAGCCCCGCCCAGCCTGCCACCATTTAGACAGCTCTCCCATCCAGTTGGCTTCCACTCTCAATCTAGCCCTACTCAGTCAGCTGCCAATCAAACTTTAATCCCACCCAGTCAAAATGCCACTCAGGCCATCTCTCATACCCAGTTGACTGCCAATCAAACATTTAACCACACAAAGTCAGCTGCCCGCCCAGCCTGCTGCCACCCAAACATCCCGCCCTACTCTGTCGGCTGCCAATCAGGTCTTTCTATCATCCAATCGACTGCCAGTCAAACATCTAGCCCATAGCCAGTCAACTGCTAATCAAACATGTAGCCCCCCGTCCCCAGCTCACTGCCCATCTCTTGGTACTCTGAACATGACAATAGGGACCCTACACATCTACCCATTGTAATAATGAAATGCGCCCCCTTCAGGCTGGATTTCTAGTTTACAGTTGTTGGGAGAATAAAATGCAATGTATGGGTGAATGTCTCTTCCTGGGTGGGGGTCTTCAAATGAGTTTGAGTCACAAACGATAACAGCGATAACTCAATGACTCCTGAATATGCAGCAGAGCCTTGTGGGTCGTCGGTGGTTTTATTTTGAGCCTAACCTGGAAAATGGACAGAAGGAGAAAGAGATCAATAAACCTGTGGTTGGGTTTCAGCCTCCCTCATCGGTCCCCCTGCATGCAGATGGATGGTCAGGTGTCCCGTCTTTGTTCCGAGGCTCATTTGTGTTCTTTCATCACAGCTCTGGTTTATTAAAAGGCTTTAAAATGGGCTCCGAAGCACCGGCGGCAAACAGATGCAAATGTTGACAAACGCGTGGGGTGAAAGTGTATTAATAACGCAGGAGGCAGCGCAGACGGACGAGGCGAGGACTAACATTTGCTGCCCGGCTGACATTTATGAATAGGGCTTGCGTTTGGCTTGGACAGCCGGCTTCAGGAATTCCGAGACAGATCGGGCCTCGTTATTAGCGTTTACGGCGGCCGGAGAAGGAGAACGGCTTGGCGTTTATTAAAATTCACACGCCACGCCAATGGCCTTTAAAGCAAAAGGGCACGTGTGGCACCGTGAGGCCCAGAGACGGCTGCATTAGGTCAGCTGGCCTGGAGCCCAGTTAATCCATCAATCAGTTGACACCTAACCAGTCTATCCAGTTCAAGGGCACTGGGAGTGGACTGGAGAATTACTAGGATTAGCATTACCAGGTGGACGGGCACCTCATTATTGGTTTATTGGGTTCTTATTGTCCTGTGGACAGAGTACACTTGGCACGTGCTAATCAGCGGGTCTGCCTTACCTGAAAAATCTCAGAATGTGTTTGTCTTAAATGTATGCAACATATAATAAAAAGAAATGATGAGAAGAAGAAGAAGAAGAAGGGCCATTAGCAATGTAGAAGGATGGGCGCGGCTAGAGGTCTGAGTGGCAGCAGGTTGGGAGGAAGGGGCAGGCTGCTGGGCAGGGCTATATGCTTGATAGGCAACCATAATAAAATTATAATAATAATTTTATTTCCAAAGCACCTGTGCCATGCTCAAAGCACTTCTGTTTTTTCAGTTCAGGCCTCTGGAAGTGGAAAGAAAATTACTAAGATTAATATTATGAGGTTAGTTGGCCTGGAGTGTCCAACTACCGATGGGCAGCTCGTTATTGTCCTGTTTACAGAGTACACTGAAGCTTTACTGGCATGTGCCAGGCAGTATGCAAAACATCACCAACATTAGTGAGCAGGGCACCTTTTATTTAACTTGACAAATCTAACAACGCACTTGTCTTGAATGTATACACCAAAAATTAAAGGAAAATAATGAGAAGAAGAAGGGCAAATAGTAAAGCAGATGGCTGGGCGGAGCTCCATGTGTGAGTGGCAGATGGCTGGGCGGAGCTACATGCCTGAGTGGCAGATGGCTGGGCGGAGCTCCATGTGTGTGTGGCAGATGGCTGGGCGGAGCTCCATGTGTGTGTGGCAGATGGCTGGGCGGAGCTGCATGCCTGAGTGGCAGTTGGCTGGGCGGAGCTGCATGCCTGAGTGGCAGTTGGCTGGGCGGAGCTCCATGCCTGAGTGGCAGTTGGCTGGGCGGAGCTCCATGCCTGAGTGGCAGTTGGCTGGGCGGAGCTCCATGCCTGAGTGGCAGTTGGCTGGGCGGAGCTCCATGCCTGAGTGGCAGATGGCTGGGCGGAGCTCCATGTGTGTGTGGCAGATGGCTGGGCGGAGCTGCATGCCTGAGTGGCAGTTGGCTGGGCGGAGCTCCATGCCTGAGTGGCAGTTGGCTGGGCGGAGCTCCATGCCTGAGTGGCAGTTGGCTGGGCGGAGCTCCATGCCTGAGTGGCAGTTGGCTGGGCGGAGCTGCATGTCTGAGTGGCAGTTGGCTGGGCGGAGCTGCATGTCTGAGTGGCAGTTGGCTGGGCGGAGCTGCATGTCTGAGTGGCAGTTGGCTGGGCGGAGCTCCATGATTGATGGGTGGCCAGGTGAGGTTAGATATTTGACTGGCAGTTGACTGAGATGGGAGAGATGTGTGTGTGTGTGTGGCTACAGGTTTGAGTGGCACCAGGCTGGGTGGGGCTATCAGCTGTGGTAATAATAATAATAGCAACACTGCGGTGGGTTGGCACCCTGCCCGGGATTGGTTCCTGCCTTGTACCCTGTGTTGGCTGGGTTTGGCTCCAACAGACCCCCGTGACCCTGTGTTCAGATTCAGCGGGTTGGAAAATGGATGGATGGATAATAGCAACATGTAATTTTAATTTACACAGCACTTAAACTGCCATGCTGAAACCACTTCTACTTCCTAAGTTGCTAACCCAGTTCAGGTTCTTATTTATTTTAGGCAGACTCTCCTCCATGGACTGGCAAGTAACTAGGAGTATTCATCCATCTCTCCGTCCATGCTAGGGTCAGCGGTACGAGATTATTAGCGTTATTACTGTTATTGTCAGGTTAGTCAGTCAGTCCGGTGTGCCCTAGGTGGCCGGGCACCTAATTTAGCAAACTGTATTGATATAGTGCCTCTCTCATGTTGGACTAAATGCACACCGCAGCAGACGTATCTGTCCAGATGTCTATTTTCTAGCCCACTTACCCAGTTCAGGTTCAGCAATAACATCATCATCATTAGTCCCACTGGCCCACCATGAAGTGGACTGTCACCTACATCGATGTCTGTCCACATTTTATTCCACTTGCACAGCTCAGGCTTGGGGCGCTCGCACAGACTGGTAATAGTAAACAACAGGCTGGGTGGTCAAGTGTGCCCGCCGTGGACTGGCATCCTCTTCACTACTTTTTGCTCCAGTAGCAGGAGGCCTGCATCCACCTCTCTCAGTCTGAGAAAAATGAGTTGCTGTGAAGAGTCAAGTGGCTGGCGGCCATCATCATCCTCCATTGTTTCAGCCTGAGGATGACTAACATGAACGGTGGGGGACGTGGCCTGGAATCGGATTTCCTCTCCGTCCTCCTCCTGGCCCACTCCTCTAGTTCAGGGTGGGTCATTCCTGTCACTCTTAGGTCAGCTGCCCTGCTCTTATCTATCCTTCCATCAAGACCTCCATCCATTTTCTCAGCTGCTTATGCACATCATGGACTTTGAAGCGGGTGCATCTTATTATTACGTTAGTTGACCTGGACTGGCCCACCACAGACTGGCACCCCATTCACTGCTATAGGCATCCATCCATCTAACCCTCCTCTCAATTTCTGTTCAGGCTTTCTGCAAGCTGGCACAGGATTAGCAATATTACTATGAGGTTTGTTGACCTGGAGAAGACCACCATGGAGTGGCGCCACATTCAGTGCTCTGAGCACTAGTGGCAGGAGGATGGCAGCCATTAATGTTAGTTCACGGCCCATTACATATCGTCAGGTGAAAGTCGGCCACCGTCACCCACTCATCCCTCTTTTAAGCTGCCTACCCACTTCAAGGGCACAGGGTGCTGATGTAGGATTATTAATGTTATTATGTTGGTTGACCTCTAGTGCCCACCATGGACGGGCACCCCAATTTGCTGCTATTAGCTTCAGTGGTGTATCCCATCCATTTTCTACCTCACTTATCCACTTCAGGGTGACAGGGAGCGGGTGCAGGATTATTTATATTATCATTGGGTTAGTCAGCCTGTTGTGCCCACCACAGACTGGCACCTTGTGTATTGCAGGAGGCACATCAATTGCTGAGAATGATGAATTATCCAGTGATAGTGAGCCTGCATCCCCCCATCCAACCGACAGAGAGCCAAGCACCTATACGAAGATGACCGGGCACACAGCAGGAACCAGCCTTGCACAGCGTGCCAGTCCATCACAGGGCATCAGGCCAGTCTAAATTCATTCGCTGCTCCTTTAGCTCACTCCTAAAAGTGCTTGTTGGCTTCCTGATTCAAAGAAGTGGAACAAAAAGGAGATGCCAGGCCACTGCTGCCCGAGTCCCTGTTTGCACTGTTGGGCAATGCCTTGGATTAAGTGGGCACCTTCTGGCGTCCACTATACTGTCCACTCAGTATGATTTAAAGAAGCTCCACCAGCCACGTCCCAGATGTTCCATTGCGTCTTTTACTTTGCCTCAAGTGACACAAGCAGGGAGGACCCCGCTGGGCACAGGGCGCCTGTATAATTAGCTGAAAGCAGAGGATGATTAGTGCGTCTCAGTCAGCATGGCGCCACCGCTCCCCCGGGACATGGCACCAGGTGCTGCCAGCGCTAATCTGGCCTGCCCGAGTGATGTCAGCCTAAGAGCACTGCGACCGAGACCCAGGTGAGGTAAGGCGGGCGCAAAGAAGAGGTGAAGGGCAACAAGAGAGAGAATGGAAACCAGAGAAGGCCAGTCAAGGCGGGGGGGCTCTCATTAACTGCACTCGAGGTGGGTCCGCGGGGAGTGCGGTGGGATAAATTAATCTCCCATCCTGGTGCACCTCTGCCTTGGAGAGAGAGAGAGCCTGGCGCCAGGCTGGCGCGCCCCGCGCTCCCCCAAGGTTACAGTGAGGCACTTTTGCTGCTAATTACGGCGAGCAGACGCCTCAGCTTAGCATGTCGGATCACGGGGGGCAGAAATGTCCGACTGGGCAAAAGCCATCGCCGTTGTTATTTACCACTAAAGCAACTGCAAGTGCAAAATGTCTGTGACAAGTACAGAGGACTTTAAGGTCACCTGCAGCCAGCGTCCTACACACAACTGTCAACTGGGCCATTCAGGGCATCAAGTTGGAAAGGCGCTATATACACTTACTGTCGACGGCACATTACTGGCACTGCTCACAGCCAATCCGCTAGCGGCTCAAGTCAACTTTACAACATTTGCTCCTCCCCTCCACCTTCTGTCTGTCTTACCAGGAACCCAAGCCTGGATGGCATACCAGCCCTCAGCAGGCACAGCTCATGGCAGTGTGGTACAGCTTCCTAATCATTTTTTGGAGAGTCCTGTCTTTTGGTTTGCCAAGCACCCCTCACAGTTACAAAATGAATATTTATGTGCCCAGGGAAAGATTGGCATCCCATCCAGGGTTGGTTTCTGTCTTGTGCCCAATGATATGGACGCCAAGCTAAGTGATATAAACCTACTTAATGTGAAATCAGGGTTGTGGGGAGCTGCAGCTATCCTGGCAACATTAGGGCTGGCAGCAAGAAACCATGGATGGGGTGCCAGTCTTCACTGGGCATGCTCAGAGCAATAGCGGACACCGTTATCAGGCGCTTATCCGGGTATCCCTTATTCTTGTCTTACCGATTGCCCCTTGCAGTTACAGTACAAACATTCATACCACTCATGTGCCCTGGTACAGGTGGGTATCCTATCCAGGGTTGGTCCTTGTCTTGTGCCCATTGTAACATAACCTTCTGAAACCCACTTAATCCAATTCTAGGATGTGGGGTGCCAGACTGATTGGGGCCACATCAGGACTGACAGATGGGGTGCCAGTCAGGGCCACAGCTCACACACACCACTTGTTGTCTGCTTCATCACAAACTCTGCACAATATTTACGAGATTGGCACCTCATCTGGGGTTGCTCCGTGTTGTGCCCAAAGCGGCTGGCACAGAATGACGTCATAGTAACACTCCTAACTTACTTCATGGGTGGGACTTTCTGGGATGTAAGGGAGGAGCCATACCCAAATGGAATGCCAATACATCCAAGTGCCCACACTGGGCAAATCTGGAATTGTGAAGTGAACCTAACCCCTATGACTTTGGGGACCCTACAAACTACTGTGCCAACCCCACATGATTAATACAGAAGGGGGCTCTCTTAGGTGGGCAGCATGGCAACATCACATCTGGATGCAGATGTCACTGGAAACATCAAAACCTGAGCAAGTCGCATGGAGCCAACCAGGGACTGAGGAAGGCGGGTAGGTGACGAGGTCCGGGTCAAGTCACAGGGACGTCCACGTGGGCCATCGCTGCAGGCCCTGACCTCTCAGGGGAGTCCCCTACACTCTGTGACACAAGACGGGCCACAAGCGGTTAAGTGACGAGCGAGATTCTGTCATAAGGGAGACCTTCAAAGTGCCGCAGAGGCAGGCGTCTTGCGACAGGAGAAAATAAATTTCTTTTCCATATGGCCTCGGCTATCTCCACAGAACACTCAGTGCTGCATCACTGAGTCGATCCGACACAATTTACTGTCTGCAGTGGCGGCTGCCAGGCTCCGCTCTCCAGCACTGCAGACTTGGCTTTTGCGACGGAGAACAAAGGAGCGACGCCAAACAGACGTGTCACTTGCTCTGCCACAATCGGCCCCCTTGCACAGGTAATAAATTCTGGAAATTAGGCAGCGAGCCACCGCTCTGGCTGTGTCCGGCACCCGGCCAGGTGGGCCAGCAGCCATGCACTGCTGTGCGGATCGAGGGGAAGGGAAAAAAAATAACGACGGGAGGGACGGAGGGTTAGACCTTGTGGGGTGTAATGACCTCCCCTTAGCTTTACAGCCCCTTCATATGCCGGGCCGGGCCGGGCCTGTAGCCTCGCCCTACACACTCACAAGCCAACTCTCTCTCTATTCTCCCTTTACACCTCCCTCCCCAGTCCATCTCTGTGATCGCGTCTCCCTTATTCTCCTACTCTGTCTCTCCCTCTACTCCTCCCCAACTCCGTCTATTCTGTCGCCAGCCCCTTATACTCCTGCTTTCTCTCCCCATACTCATCCCCACTCTCTCTTTCCCTTTTGTCTGCAGTCTCCTCTTCAGTGCATCTGTCACTTCTCCAACATTCACCCACTGTTGGTCTCCCTGTGCTCCTCCTCAACTCCATCCTTCTCGTCACCACTGCTCTCATGTTGCACTTCTGAGTATGAGAGGGACTTCTCCTGTACTCCTCCCCAGCACATCTATCACTTCTCTTATATTCTCCCTCACCCTGTACTCCTCCCCAGTATCTCGGTCTCCTCTCTGATATTCTTCCTGTTCTGCAGTCTCTTCTCATACTTGTCCCCCCCCACCCCCCCAGTCACATATGTCCCCCAGTCCTTTTCTCCCTCGTTTTGGTCAGCACTCCCTGTGCTCATCCCTCACCCTTACTATCCTGTCACGTCACACTGCATTCTCTCTCTCTCTGGTTGAAAGTCACTCCCCCCCATTTCTCATCCCCCCCCTTGACTCCCACGCACTCTTTCTCTGCTCTGATGTCACTCCTTATGCTCATCCCTACTTTCTCTACTTTAGCCCCCCCTTCTATTCGCCCCTGGCCTGTAGCCACTTAGAATCAGTAACAGACGGGAGACGTCAGTGCAGTTATAACTCACACTTGTATTGAATTTTTGGGGGGCTTTAAAATTGTATGATACATCATTTGTGGGGGTCTCTGACTCCGACAATCAGCATTTTTTAACATTGTTTTTTGACACCATTTTGTGTTTCCAATGGGCGCCGCCATTGGGGTTACTTTGTCACACTCGTTCCCACAATGCTTTGGGATGGTGTGATGTCATCGCTGGCGAGACCTTGTGTGTTTTTTGGTGAAATGTTGGGTGACAACTTTTGCTCGGGACTTAAACTTTGGGGTTTCTCTCTTTGAGTTGCCATTTTCTTCTTCTCCTGCTCCTTCCTCATACATTTCTTTCTGACACCAAATCCCACTGCCAACACCATTAGTATGTCCCATTAAAAAGCCCCCAATTTTCACACTCTAACTTTAGAAGCTGTAAAGAATGACGAGGATAAAAACTCAATTCTAAGAGCAGACGTCCACATTTTCACATTTAAACCCTCGTTGTCAATAATCCCACCGTCCACGCCGTCAGAATGTTCTTCATTGGCGCCCACATTGAGATCTCCTGATATCAGAGTAGGATGACTGCCATCACTCGCGTCTTTACACTCCAAGTGGCATGAAGTTTTCATGACTGTGTAGTGCCAGTTCTGATGCCAGTGTAACACGAGGGGCGAGTAGCCGTTACTCTCACACTCGCCTTGTAAATATGAGAGAGGGGATGAGCCCAGCTGTCAATTTACTCTTTGCACCCAAAGCTCCCACTGCTGGCGCGGGTGTAAAGTACTTCACTGAAAGTACCCAGTCTTCATACTCCAACTTCTCAGTGCCAAGGACATTGGAATGAAGACTTAGGACGGGAGCCGACTGCTTGCTCCAAATGAAAAAGTTTCATGGAAAAGCTCCCCTGAGTGCCAATAAAGCTTTACAATCAACACAGAGAGGAGAATCCCACTACTGACACCAGCGTAGCGGCTTTCAGGGCACAGCCTCAAACTTCACATTAGAAATACAGACTTTGATGTCACCTCATTGTCATTCAGTGGCGGTGGGCTGCAGGTTACTCGACATGCAAGAAAGAATTTCAGTTTACTCCGCACACACAACAAAACCATGACACCGACTTTATTTCCAATTGTGGTGCCAACCAAACGCACCAAACCCACAGAACTCCATGTTTTAGACGTTTCTGGGACCCCAACCTCATTTCTTTCCTAAAACTCAGTGCTACCAGTCCTCCGGTGGTGTTAGACTCACATGGGGTCATACTTCCACAAGGGGGCGCTCTTTCTTTATAAAAAGATAATATAAGATGGTAATAAATTATTAACCTTCACATAATTTAGGTAAGTGCTGAGGACCACTAGCTCATTCAGAGGTGTATAGGTCATTACCCATTGAAATTCTGTACTAATCAACCTTCTGGTGCCACGATTAGTGGGCACAGCCATCACAACTTGAAACTCATTTATTTGTCAAAAATACACAAAACACAAACTAAAGGTAAAACAAAATAAGAGGAGTAGAAAGAGAAGGGTGAAGTGGCAGCAGGCTGGGCGGGGCTACAAGACAGTGGCAGTCAGCAGGGTGGAGTTATATGTTTGAGTGGCAGAAGGCTGGGCGGGGCTACAAGACTGAGTAGCAGTCAGCAGGGTGGAGTTATATGTTTGAGTGGCAGCAGGCTTGGTGGGGCTAAATAGGTTTATAGGGTCATTACTGCACGTGCCAGTCAACATGTACCCACTCTGTGCAGCACCACAGACAGTAAGCTGGACTCCCTTACCGTGAAACTTCCGTAATCCTGACCCGAAAATCCTCATATATTTGTCATAAACGCTTAAAACATAAACTACAAGTATGAAGAGGAGGAGAAGAAAGGCTATTAGTGATGAGGAAGACTGAGTGTCAGACAACTGGGCGGGGCTATATGCTTTGGTGGCATTGTGGTGGGTGGGGCTAGAGGTTTGACTGATACAAGTACCACCCCCCCATTAGCACACGTTAAAGTTCATTCAAATGCGGATGATGCTGAACTGCATTGGCCCGTGTGTCTCATATAGCGCCTTTTAACATCTGGTCGGCTACCTTTCATTGACTTTTAGCCCAAAGAAGAGGGCAGTTTTGACACGGGTGGGATGTGGTTTCCCACTTGGGTCCCTCCAGAGCCCAGAAGATGACGATATCCTGTGCCCCTGACCTCAGTGAAATGAGACACATTAAGAAAATTAAACGGGGAAGACGTTGACCATAAAAGCCTAACATAGAAATGTTTCAGTGTCACGTTCGGTGAGACTCGTTGATGACCTGATCCAAAGAGATTCTCCCCAAACTTAATGTCATATTCATTACACACACCCCACATAGGAAGCGTCAATATTTTCCATTTTGCATACAAGATAATGAATTATGTAAGGAATTTTATCAGGCGACGGCTTAATGCTGGAAGCGCTGATTAAACTGTTATTATTAGTAAAAGTGGATTCTACACGAGTCGTAATGACTCCTTTACATTCATATTTAATGAAGAAAAAAAAAGATACGCCATCCGTTAACTCCGCTCTTTTATTAAGTCCGATGCACACGGCACTTTGCACAAATGGACTTTTAAATAGGAAAGGGTCTCGCCACGAAAAGATACCAATAACCATTACGTCAAGTGGTCACTGCCAGGCAATCAGCATGCAGTCATCTGTGGAGACCCGTGTGACCACGATGCCACGCTGGCACTGTCAGCTGCCCATTATGTCTCGTGCGCTTTCTCCATTCATGAATTACAATCAGTGGTAATCAATTAATGACTATGGCGAAATGGGCAGCATGCCACATGGGCACGGTCCGATACACTTTATGTGTGTACTGTCATGGCATTGTCACCTGATCTCTATGATGTCTGTTAGGCTGTTTAGTTTGGTGGCCTTTATATTCTGTAAGTACAAGGCTCACAGTGTAAGGGTGAAGGTACAGCAATGAACCCACCGTCTGTCATGGCACTGGACAGGGGTGGGTGGTCAGAGGGGCCAGTAGCAACTTCTACGTACTCTGGAGACACGATCATTCAGCTACTAGTACTGTAATATACTGTATATATGTACTAGACAAAGAGCCCGTTTTGACAACGTAAGATGAAACGGCACGAGTGGAATAGTAAGTAATAAGTATAAGCACCACAAACCTGATACAGGTGTACTGAATGAACGCGTAATTAGGCCTGGAGCTGTAGTCGAAATCGCCTTTCTCTTTGAATTTTTGTGGCCATAAATCCGCCGCCTGCCGCGAAGTCGGTCTCATAAAGTTATTCGGGCAGCTGCGCAGAAGGCGACTGCGCATTCGGCTTCGGACGGACATGAGTGAGTGAGGAGACTGGCAAATTATATATAAGATATACAGTATATAGCGCCTTTCACACCACGCCATCCATCATACTGTACAGAGCCTTTCACAGCTCGCTCTCTCTCTCTTTTTGGCTTTTTGAATCTCTCCATCAGTTATACAGCGCCTTCCTCGTTTGTCTTTTGCTATGTTATATATAACGAGTTTTCTGCCTTTAGGGACAAGGTCACGACTTGCTGGACACAGATTTCACAGATGTTGATCGGTTCTCCTACATGTGGTGTGGGTTGCTTGGTACCGTGGTAGGGTCCATGCCCACTCTTGGATGGTTCTAGCAGCAGGAATCAACAGTAGTGATTGGACTGGACTGCCAATACTGATGCTCTGTGTAAGAAAGGACAGAGCCGGTTATACTTCCTTAGAAGGCTGGCGTCCTTCAACATCAGCAATAAGATGCTGCAGATGTTCTATCAGACGGTTGTGGCGAGCGCCCTCTTCTACGCGGTGGTGTGCTGGGGAGGCAGCATTAAGAAGAGGGACGCCTCACGCCTGGACAAACTGGTGAGGAAGGCAGGCTCTATAGTAGGCATGGAGCTGGACAGTTTGACATCTGTGGCAGAGCAACGGACGCTGAGCAGACTCCTGTCAATCATGGAGAATCCACTGCATCCACTGAACAGGATCATCTGCAGACAGAGGAGCAGCTTCAGCGACAGACTGCTGTCACCATCCTGCTCCACTGACGGACTGAGGAGATCGTTCCTCTGCCACACTATGCAACTCTTCAGTTCCACCCGGGGGGGTAAATGTTAACATTATATAAACTTATTGTCTGTTTTTACCTGCATTGTTATCACTCTTATTTAATATTGTTTTTATCAGTATGCTGCTGCTGGAGTACGTGAATTTCCCCCTGGGATTAATAAAGTATCTATCTATCTATCTATCTATCTATCTATCTATCTATCTATCTATCTATCTATCTATCTATCTATCTATCTATCTATCTATCTATCTATCTATCTATCTATCTATCTATCGGCAATGTGACGGCCAAATCAAAACGAAAACTGTAACTAGATGTCGTGAAGAAATGAACCCGATGGATACCTTAGGGGGGCATAACATCTCCCAGCAAAGTAGGAGGCCCCGATAGACAATTCCGCAGTTTCAAGATTTTTTTAATCCAAATTATCTGAGAAAGACTACAGTATGGCAAAGACCCCAACTTCTGCTGGGAGGCTCCAGCACTCCCTATGGAGTATGTGGATTACAGCATGGCACAACATGGCACGACTGACTTTTCTTCCTTTACCCCAGCACTGGCTTCGTAACTCGATGTGTGACCCGGCAAAGGCACCAAAGCAGCTGGCACTAACTGTGGACGACGCCTCGCCTCTCTGTGGCCCCCGAGTTTACTTGGAGGCCGATTTGCAGCCTCATTTATGAATGGACGCTTTACTATCCTTAATGTTCTTCAATATGCTTACATGCTTGTCATCAGTGCTTGTAAAGAGGGCACTATAGGGCTTTCTTCAATGTCAAATGTCTTGTTTATAGTGTGATTTTCTTACTGCTGATAACGAAAGGCACTATATGGCTTCCCTTCTTGTGTAGTTTATTAACTTGTAGTGCAATTTTCTCACTGCTCTTAATGAAAAGCGCTATATAGTCTGTCTCTTTTTTCTTCAATATTTTTTTTCTTTGTAGTGCAGTTTTCTTACTGCCGATAATGAAAGGCGCTATATGGCTTTCTTTCTTTCTCGTGACATTTATTGTCTCGTGATGCCCTTTCCGTTGTTTTCATGCTCAAAGGTGCCGTCTCCGAGTCCTTTGGTCTTTTCTTGCTTGCTGCTCCCTACAGGTCGCGTATCCCACCCTGCATCACAAACAATGAAGGCGCTATATGACGTGCAGCCTCCTCAGCGACTGCGATTCCACTTCTGGGAGGCTCACTGCTCGCCATGGCTGCCTGCCGCTGCGCCCGAGTTCACTTGGAGGGCACTTAGTTAGCCGAAGCACTCCGCAGAGGTGAATTCATTAGCTCCAGTTTTATTGTTATGGCTGCGCATTTTATTTTACTTCATTAGCAGTAAGATTAAAAACGTGCGTCTGCCGGCCACTTTGTCATCCCTTTGCCATTTGACTGAAAATGAAGTGTTGAGGCGAGCATTCGGTACAGTCTGCAAAAAGATATATAAAGAATAAAAATATGAAATAAGCTGCCAATTGCTCCATTGTGCAGCAGAGGTAAAACATTTAACACAACGGCGGGCGGCGCGGCGCGGCACGGCACTCCGGTGAGCGTCTTCAATGCAAATGAGCCGCGAGTGCGTTCAGAGGACGGTAAATCAGCGGCCCGACAGGGAGGAGCAAACGAGAGAAAAGAAAAACTGGGAGAGGGCAGCCAGTGGGCAGTGCCACCTGCAGGCGATCGACCCGTGGCTGGCTTAATACTGACACTGGCTGGGACAGAAAGCGCAGCACGGCGGCCGAGGGGTGAGCTCTGCCCAACTGCTGAATCTAAACTGGCCCAGAATGAGAGAGTGTGTGTGTTGGACTGGCACAGTGCCCCTTCCAGGGCTGGCTGTCCAGTGCTGCCAGGATTGATACTGGTAAGTAGCTTACAAAACACATGGATATAAAATAATACAATGCATGTGACAATAATGGCCTTTAGGGACAGCAGGAACACTCTTGAGTGGTCCCTGAACCAGAAACACCAACACAGAAGCCCAAAATGACAAAATAGGAAAATTAACAAAAGATTGAATAAACAATACAAGGTAACAATAAACTATTAAAAAAATAAATAAAACAAAAGAGACAAATAATAAACACCTGTGCCATCTCGGCCAACCTAAAGAGTGGCACCCCCTGGCTACTCTGTGGCTCGTGGTCTCCCTGCTCACTGGCCAGGCAAGCACTTTGACGCCAGCTTGGGTGTCCTTCCTGGGACCCTTGTGAGGCTTCAACACATCGCCCCCTAGAGGACCGAGGGGCCTGAAACATCACAATGT
Organism: Erpetoichthys calabaricus; assembly: GCF_900747795.2. Classification (NCBI taxonomy): domain Eukaryota; kingdom Metazoa; phylum Chordata; class Cladistia; order Polypteriformes; family Polypteridae; genus Erpetoichthys; species Erpetoichthys calabaricus. The sequence continues at coordinate 169,418,868 of NC_041403.2, read as the reverse complement.
GCCTTCTATCGCTACACACAGCAGTACACTAAGAGGGTGTCACGGGCCAGATTGACTTTATAATATAATATAATATAATATATGGATAGATTAATGGATAATGTAATTAGCATGAATGTTACTGTATTATGTAAATGGGGCCATAATGACCCTTTAAACCTCATAGTGTATAATATATCACCTTGTAAATTGGTGTGTCTGTGTGGTTGCTATGTCTCTATCATTCCAACAGATGGCATGACACAAACTAATGCATTTAATTACTTACATGCATAACAAAATGCATTCCAACAGAAGGCGCTTCACAAACATGAACATTGCTTTTAGGAATCCCATAGCAAATGGCATATAACAGAGGCCTATGCATTGCATTGGTTACTCCAACAGATGGCTCACTGCAAACGTTAATGCTGACTATGCTGAGATTTCAGCTCATCTTGGATGGGTACCAGAGTTAGTCCATCCATCCATCGATTATCCAACCTGCTATATCCTAACTACAGGGTTACAGGAGTCTGCTGGAGCCAATCCGGGCCAACACAGGATGCAAGGCAGGGCGCCAGCCCACCACATGGCACACACACCCACACACCAAGCACACATTCGGGACAATTTAGAATCACCAGTGCACCTGACCTGCATGTCTTTGGACTGTGGGAGGTAACCCATGCAGACACAGGGAGAACATGCAAACTCCACGTAGGAAGGAGGACCCAGGAGGTGAACCCGGGTCTCCTAACTGCGAGGCAGCAGCGCTACCCACTGTGCCGCCCTCAGAGTTAGTATAATATAATATGATACAATACAATTAGCACATGTATTTAAGAGTGTCACTGTACTCTGTCCATGTAACAATAACAGCCATAACTCCCATAATGTATAATATAACATGCGCATGTAAGTAAGACTTTCACTCCATTCTAATGGCCTCACACCCCAACCTAAGGAGCTTGTTTGAGCAGCACTGGCCTAATGAGGTGCCAGTCCATTGGAGGATGCCGGACAAGCCAGAGAAAGCCACCCAGCAGTCCACCACAGGTTAATCATATTTCAATTTAAAATGAATAAATCCCGGGCCCAGGAATCCAGAAGTGGCCTCCACCGCCATCACAGGCCGCAGCACCGACTGCCCAGATGCTATGCGTGTATGTTAGCGGATTAACCTTTAGCATTTATAACGCCTTTCTTTATGAACGTACTAGTGTTCAGGCAGCTCTTCTGACTTTCTGAGGGTCACAATTCACGGCGGCAGTGGTGCTGCGTGGCTGCCAATTTCTCTTTTCTTTAATTACGCGCTAAGAGAAGGTGCCAGGGAGTCACTAGGATACCCCAAACCCTGACTTCCATGAGCCGGGCCCACACCCTCCATCTGGAGCGCCTTGTCAAATACAACGCTGCCCCCGGTGGTGGTCTGCTGCAATCTGGTTGGGACTAAGGCTGGCAGGTTCGCTGTCCTCTTTAATCAAGCATTAAACGCTGCCATACAGACCTGCGATTTGCAGCCAAAGGCAATATTAAGCAAAGTTCATATGGCCTCCAAAGAAATCAATACTAAAGACTTGCATGATTTCACTTAATTAGCAACTGCTGTGGGAGCTGCAACAACAAAGTGACCTTTTTGTGGTCGAGCAATCACCAGTAAATATTTCCCAAACAGGACCGACTGCAGACGTGTGACATTTAAAGAACGAACCTGATAAATAAGGCTGTGCTATGAAACTGTGTTCAGTGAAATATCAAAGGTAAGCAGCCGGCCTCGGCCATGCGGCAGCACCCGGGTGTCACGCGCCACAGCGAGGGGGTGCTTGGAGACGTGCCACGTGGTGCCAGGAATCACCTCAGACCCATTGGCACGTTGGCAGGCGAGACCAACAGGAGGGCACCTGTCGTCATCAACATGCAAATGCATCTCTGGGCTGTCTGGGGATGACCAGGGGATTGTGCTTTGGTCAGGAGGATTAGTTAGGAGTGAAGGGTAGAGGGGTAGGAAAGGCACTATAGAAGAGGTAAGACAGACAGACAGATGAGTTGTCTTTGGTTTGCCTTTTCTAGAATATTCTAACCCAACGCTACCAGGAATACCAGCCAAAGAGAAAACAAAGAAATGAATAAAAACACTGGGCCAGAAGAGGGCGCTCTAGAGTGTCGGCACTAAGACCGTAGAAAAGAAAAGTCCAGGAGGTGTCAATGGTCCCCAAATATCCCTAAGCAGGACACCAGTGTTCCCCACTTGTCCCCCTTTGTCCAGTCTGCACCATGGAGGTGTGAGGGGGTGGGCAGCAGGTTACTGCCTTTCTTGGATTTCCTCTTTTTGATTCTCTGCTTTTTTTTCTTTGTATTTCACCTTTCTGCTTCTTTAGATTGGAGGACAAACTGAGGTCTACCAACTTATTATATAGCGCCTTTCACATGTGTTTATTCATCACATAGCGTCTTTCACATCTACTAGTCTATCACAGGGGTGTCGAACTCCGGGCCTGGAGGGCCGCAGTGGCTGCAGGTTTTCATTCTCCCCCTTTTCCTAATCAGTGACCAGTTTTCACTGCTAATTAACTCCTTTGTCTTTCACTTTAATAGCCCTGTTTTTAAGGATTCAGTCCTCGGATTTGATTTGTTTCTTCATTAAATGGCAGCCAAACAGAAATGAGACGTGAAGCGAGCCAACAGATGACCAGCTAAACTGGGATTTCAAACTCCAACCAATTTCACTCAAACCGTCTCTTAATGAGAAGCTGATTCTTGCTGTTAATTAAGCCTGTTATTTAATTCAATGGCTTGTTGCCGCTCTCATTTCCAAATTTGTCAATTTTTCTGTTTTTTCTAGAAACACCGTCAAAATGTTTTGGTGACCTGAGAGATCAACCTTACTGAGACCTTAACCTTTCTTTATTTTCAGATATTGTGTGATGGTCACAGGTGAGCTGGTCATATGGTGGCTTGTTTGATGTCTCATTATTGTTTGGCTACTAATTAAGGACAAAGAGACAATTAAGGGGCTGGAGTCAAATTAATTAAATCTAAAGGAAAAGAAGTTAATTAGCAGTAAAAACAGCTCACTAATGAAGAAGATGGTTAGAATGAAAACATGCAGCCATTGCGGCCCTCGACGACCGGAGTCCGACACCTGTGGTCTATCATATAGCGCCTCTCACATCTATGTATCAGTTACACAGTGCCTTTCAGGTAGGTCTATGTATATAATATATAGCGCCTTTCACAGCTGCCCCTCTACATTACCAGGTATTCCCTCGTCTGCCTGTCCTCCCACTTGCGTTGCTCCATTTCGCGGTTTTTTCGCTTTTTCGGGGTTTGCTTTGTGGTTCTTTTTTTTTTTTGCGTGGTGCCCTCGAGACAAACCTTTTGTATTTTTGTACCCTTTTGATGGTTTCGTTTAGTAAACTTGATCTTTCTTATTCTTTTCGTAGCTGCCCTGACCCTTTAGGGACCGGCACGCCCGGCCCTGCTGCTGCCTCTGGAGTTGGCGGCTCGGCCTTAAGTTGCAGTGGTGAAGCCTGAAAGGCGCTTGATTTTAGAGCCATGGCCTGTTGTGACCATCTTCACTTTGAGGGTCAGCCTGTGTTTCCAGTTATGTCCGCCACAATCCCCCCACTCTGAGGGGCAGCCATAGGTTGTGCTGCTGAAGCCCACAGGCCTGCTATTTCAGGTTGGGGTCTGTTTGTGTTTCAGGACCACAGCAGTTTGTGAGGTTTGAGGGTCTCTGCCAATCCTCACACTATGGGTGGCTGATCGGCTGCAGGATTTGAGGGGTCCTTGGCATCTGCAGGACGAGCGCCAGCTTTTGGAGTCGCCTTCTAGGAGTCAGCTGTGCTGAGTTTGCTGAGGGGCGTGGCAATCCAAGGCCACACCCATACTCGATTAATATTCAAACATCACGAACAAGAAACGCTGCAAATGACATCAGTGCCAGCAAAGAGAGTCGACTGTAAGCGAGGAAACCCGAAAATATTAAAGAAATAAAATGGTATCCATGTCTCAACATGGCAGCAATGCCACCAGCCTTAAAGTGGCTACGGGCAGTGCGTTATATGGTGGTGTTGTGCTGTCTGTCCACTGGCGCCCCCTAGCTGCCACCCAACGCTCAGCGTGTCCCCTTCACCTGTACGTCCCAAGGCCCAGGTTGGTTGAAGGCCATCGATGTGCAGCTTCTTCGTTATTCTTTTCATTTCCTTTTCCTCATATCACCAGTGGCACTTCTTTTGTGTTCACCCAGAGACTTGACGTGAATCAATAAACGGCGGGACGGGGTGGGGGTGGGAGGGGCTTCTGGGCGATGTAACGAGAGCCGTCACTGACACAAAGTTCACATTCGCACATCACAGCCCAAGGTTGACGTGACCTCCATCCTCAGAAGCTCTTAGCGTTTGCCATTTTTTTGTGATGCTGCCAGAAATCTGTCAAGTTGCTTCCCAAATCAGGCCATCATCAGGACGGTCGATACAGAAGACGGCCACCGCAAGTGAACATCGACGGATCAGACAACGGCGGCCTTCCCTGCAGTCCTTGCAAGCCGGACCACTCAAACACAAAGCTATGTGGCTGTGAAAGGTGCCAATTACGGGGAATGGCGCAGCAAATTCACCTCTGCAGAAAACAACAGAAGGATGGGCGAGGTGGGCATCGTCCAGTCACACCATTTGACATGGACAGAGCAGCTATGCAGAGGAGAGTGGGCATGGAGAAAGGCAGATGGGACCAAGAGACAGAGAAAACACGGTGAGGTGGGACAAGAGTGGAAATGGGACCATCACTGAGAGGAGCACCCAGGGGAGACAATAGAGAATCACCAGTCAGTCAGCATGACGGCTGGCATCTGTGAGCACACCACACGGCGCCAAATGGCCTTCAGAATCAGCAAGGAACCCACTTGGGAGGACAAGCAGCTCAATCACACCAGCGTGCAGCCCTGAGGAGGGATGAGTATAGGACCACCAGGGGGGACTTCAGAAGGACTAAGCACTGGACCACTGAGACACCAGCGAGCACCACACCGTCACCTCGAAGGTAGAGGAGGGATGAGTAAAGGGGCATGAAAAGAAAACTTGAGTGACCAACCAGGGACAGCACAGGATGAAGGACACAGGGTGAGGAAGACTGACTGACTGAAATATGGGGTCAAGGAAAAGTGGGCAGTAGGAAGGGGATTTCTGACGACCACCTGGTCAAGAGCAGACCGGCCGGTCTATGGTCGCTGACCACAAGCACACGGAAAAGCATCACACGCATCCCAAACGTGAAACTTCATATCCAATAACCAAAAAAAGAACTAAACTGAATACAACTGCCACTTCAAATCCTATTGTCAAGATGTTGAATTGAGTGGAGTTTACAAACACAGCAAAGTGATGGGCAGAATCAGCTAACAGAGACAGAGGCTGTGAGGAAAGGCGCTATATACAATACACAGACAGACAGTTTCATAAAGCACCTGAAACAGCTCCGAGACTGCACAACTGGTGTCAGCATGAGTCGGCCATCTTGGTAGGGTCAGATAGGGCATCCATACAGTACATGAAGTTCTGGTGATGACCTCACCAATCTGCCTGACCAGCAGTGATCCTGAGCTGCTGTTTCACGTCCACGTCTTTAAGACGGTGCACCTCCTGCCTCAAACACAGGTCGGTAGATCTAATATTTACGGTATTATGGAGTGATAGTGAAAGGCATGATAGGCAGATAGATGGGTAGGTAGGTAGGTATGAAAGGCACTATACCACAGGTTCACAGGCTCATTATTGTCCACTGAAATGACCTTACTTCTAACTACTAATTATATAGTACCTTTCCATCTGTCATCTTTGAGATACATAGATGGATAGATAGATAAAAGAACAATTCATATCTCAGCTATTTTATTATCTGAGTAGCTTATTGTGGTCACAACTGTTCTGCTCTTTATTATGGAGACGGTATGACCGGTGTCACTGTGAGTCAGCCATCTTGGTAAGGTCAGTATTAACATACATACACACAAAATGGACTAGTGGTCATCTCACCAGCCGTTACACTGCTCTGCACATCCATTCCATAGATAGACGGAATAAAAAGCACCATTCATAGCTCCAGCTCTTCATTTTGGGGACTTGTGTCATCATAAGTCAGCCATCTTGGGAAGGTCAGTATTAATAATTAATTTTTTTTTTTTTTTTTTTTGAACATCCGGCGCCGCCGTGAGTGGCAGCCTTTTCAGCAGCTCCGTGTATGACTGTATATGTATGTGTACTTTTCTACTTTTATTTTTCTATTTTTATTTATTGATCACTCCTATTACTTTATTTTATGTGGATTCGTTCCCTGGACACACTTACTTTTACAACGTGGGCATGGATTTTTACACGCCGAGACTCACCTATTCAAGTACTCAACTTCGAGCGCTGAGAACAAATGCTAGTGCCGGTGTGGTTCCATATTTACCCGACGAGGTAAGAAGGCGGTATCGTGGCAGCAGAGCCGGCACTAAGCCAAAAATAAAGCGGCTTGCGAGAAAGTGGCGTTTCAAGCCTTCGGTGCCTTCTGTGATTCTGGGGAATGTGAACTCAATCTCAAATAAGATCGACGAACTGGCTGCACTGGTGAAAAATGTCAGGACCTACAGAGAATGCAGTTTGTTGTGTTTTTGCGAAACGTGGCTAAATAACACCATCCCAGATGCCAACGTGGAGCTACCCGGGTTTAGCACAGTTAGAGCGGACAGAGATGCAAGTACCTGTGGTAAGCACAAAGGAGGAGGACTCGCTCTCTATGTTAATACACGGTGGTGTCACTCTGGACATGTTAACGTCAAAATCTCCACTTGCTGCAGGGATATCGAACTGTTGGCCATGAGTTTATGTCCCTACTACTTGCCCAGAGAGTTTGGACATGTCATTGTTGTCATCGTGTACATTCCTCCTCGGGCAGACGTGGAGTCAGCGAGTGACATCATCCATTCTGCTGTTGCTAAGTTACAAACGCAGCACCCTGAGGCGCTTGTGCTAATCGCTGGAGACTTTAACCATGTGACGCTGGACAAAACATTACCTGCATTCACCCAGTATGTGGACTGTAACACCCGGGAAAATAAGACTATTGATTTACTGTATGCAAACGTTAAAGACGCATACAGCGCCACCCCACTGCCTGCGCTTGGGAAAGCAGATCATAACCTGGTTCTGCTTCAGCCTCACTACAAACCAAAAGTGAGAGTCCTACCTGTAACCACACGATCATTCAGGAAGTGGACCCCGGAGGCAGAGAATACTCTGAGAAAATGTTTTGGAACTACAGACTGGGATATCCTGCAGGGATCTCATAGTGAGAACATTGAGGAAGTTGTTGACTGCACTACTGACTACATCAACTTCTGTATGGACATTGTAGTTCCAGTAAGAACTGTACGCTGCTATGCTAACAACAAGCCATGGATTACAAGTGACATCAAGGGCCTTTTGAACCAGAAGAAAAGGGCTTTTAAAGATGGTGATCAGCATGAGCTCAAGCGCGTGCAGAAGGAACTCCGAGTCCAGCTCAGGGCGGCGAAGGAGCAGTACAGGAGAAAGCTGGAGCAGAAGTTGCAGAATAACAGCATGAAGGAAGTGTGGGATGGGATGAAGATCATCACTGGCTGCAGCTCGAAGCGGGGTACCACCATCGAGAGAGACGTGGAGAGAGCAAACCAAATGAACAACTTCTTTAACAGGTTTGACCACCCTAACCCACTCTCACTCTCACCTCGGAGTACTGCACCCTCCACACATCCTTCTGCTGATACCAGCATAGGAAAGACATCCCCACCCATAATTACAACAGCGCAAGTGAGCAGAGAGCTGAGGAGACTTCGTGCCAGCAGAGCAATGGGTCCAGATGGAGTATCGCCACGACTGCTGAAGGTCTGTGCATCGGAGCTGGGGGGTCCTCTACAGCGCATCTTCAACCTGAGCCTGGAAAAGGGGAGAGTCCCGAGGCTTTGGAAAACATCTTGTATCACCCCAGTCCCAAAGGTATCACGTCCTAGTGAGCTGAATGACTTTCGGCCTGTTGCTCTGACATCATATGTGATGAAGACCTGGAGAGGCTGCTGCTTCACCACCTTAGGCCACAGGTTCAACACGCCCTCGACCCTCTGCAGTTTGCATATCAGGAGAAGGTGGGAGCAGAGGATGCCATCATCTATATGCTACACCGATCCCTCTCCCACTTGGACAGAGGCAGTGGTGCTGTAAGAATTATGTTTCTAGACTTCTCTAGCGCCTTCAACACAATCCAACCTCTGCTCCTTAGGGACAAGCTGACAGAGATGGGATTAGATTCATACCTAGTGGCATGGATCGTGGACTATCTTAAAGACAGACCTCAGTATGTGCGTCTTGGGAACTGCACGTCTGACATTGTGGTCAGCAACACAGGAGCACCACAAGGGACTGTACTTTCTCCGGTCCTGTTCAGCCTATATACATCGGACTTCCAATACAACTCGGAGTCCTGCCATGTGCAAAAGTTCGCTGATGACACTGCTATCGTGGGCTGCATCAGGAATGGGCTGGAGGAGGAGTATAGGAACCTCATCAAGGACTTTGTTAAATGGTGCGACTCAAACCACCTACACCTGAACACCAGCAAAACCAAGGAGCTGGTGGTGGATTTTAGGAGGCCCAGACCCCTCATAGACCCAGTGATCATCAAAGGTGACTGTGTGCAGAGGGTGCAGACCTATAAATATCTAGGAGTGCAGCTGGATGATAAATTAGACTGGACTGCCAATACTGATGCGCTGTGCAAGAAAGGACAGAGCCGGTTATACTACCTTAGAAGGCTGGCGTCTTTCAACATCTGCAATAAGATGCTGCAGATGTTCTATCAGACAGTTGTGGCGAGCGCCCTCTTCTACGCAGTGGTGTGCTGGGGAGGCAGCATTAAGAGGAAAGACGCCTCACGCCTGGACAAACTGGTGAGGAAGGCAGGCTCTATTGTTGGCATGGAGCTGGACAGTTTAACATCTGTGGCAGAGCGACGGGCGCTCAGCAGGCTCCTATCAATTATGGAGAATCCACTGCATCCACTAAATAATGTCATCTCCAGACAGAAGAGCAGCTTCAGCGACAGACTGCTGTCACTGTCCTGCTCCACTGACAGATTGAGGAAATCGTTCCTCCCCCAAACTATGCGACTCTTTAATTCCACCCGGGGGGGTAAACGTTAACATTTAACATTATACATAGTTATTGTCTGTTTTTCACCTGCATTATTATCATTCTTTAATTTAATATTATTTATTGTATCAGTATACTGCTGCTGAAGAATGTGAATTTCCCATTGGGATTAATAAAGTATCTATCTATCTATCTAATAGATATACAAGGGAGTAGTGATGCCCTCACCTGTGTGCCTAAACACCAATGTCACCAAGGTGCTGTGACTGCTGTGTACATCCATCCCATAAAGAGTGTTGAGTAAGGTCCGACATGATAGAGAGATAGGAAAGGCACCATATAACAGATGTACGTAGAGGCAGGAAAGGTACTAAACAATGGGTGTATAAATAGAGAGAGAGAGAGACAGGAAAGGCACTATATGCAAGATAATCCAGCAGATCCTGAAAGGCGCTATAAGTTAAGACAGAGGGCTTGCCTTTGCTCTCCACTTTCTCCTCCTCACCATTTGTTGCACTAATAACTCCAACGTCTCGTTACTCCTGCACTTCTCTTCACGCTCGGACAAATGTCTTTGTCAAGGTGCTTGTGTGCAGTTGTACCGCGAGTCCTCAGGTTTTGAAAGACACGATAACAAGCCCACTTAATTGGCTTCATCCCATATGCCTTGTGAGCATCAGAGGCCATTTCGGCCCCCCTTGAACAAGTACATAAAATATTTTATCACGCTGCCGCTTCAGTAACTTTAATAAACTGAACGACCTTGTGGGACTGAGCCGAGTATAAATTAAGCTCGCTTTCCCCGGCAGCAGCGCAGGGGTCCTTATCTTGCCTCAACTTAATTACGTGCTTTAATTTTAACATTTTTTTAAAATGACCCCTTGCCACTAGAAGACAGGCTGCTTTAATTAAACAAATGAATATGGTTCTATCTAACAGGATCAAAGTGCTCATTTGTCATGCTAATGTTTAAGGATGCTGATAGCACTATCGGGGGTAATACACTATTTTGTCACATCTTATCTATGAATTATTATTATTATTTTTTTTGGCTAACATCTCATTAGATCCACTAGACTACATTTTTCATCTGATAAGGTGGACCTCCATATTTCCTGCTCTTCTTTTATTTCTGGTGTAATCAGTGTTTGCTTTGGCTCATCATCGAGTGGCAAGGATAAGGAAAAGACAAACGGAGTAGGAGAGCGGAGGGGAACGACGGAGGGGAGACGCGCAGCCCCGCCACACGCAAGTCCTTCAGGAGGGCAGCTTCCCTCATCTGGCAGGGAGTCGGCAAAGAACACCTTCAGTGACGCGCGTTACAGAGCGGAGGGAAGAGCAAGACTGCCGGTGAGGTGAGGAAGGAGAGAACAGCCGACGAGGAAGGAGAGAACAGCCGACGAAGGACAAACTGCTGAGCAGGGCCTAACGCGGAAAAAGTGAGTAACACGGGAGAGCAGAGCAGAGCAAATACAAGGAAACAGACACACAGACGGAGAGGAAGACGCATGGGGGGGGCAGATACACAGACAGACGGATATGAAAGGCACTATATACAAGTGACAGATAGACATGAAAGGTGCTATATACAAATGACAGATACAAAAATGATATAGGTAGCGTAGTTGGCAGGAATAGATAGAGATAAAAGGTGCTATATACAAGTGATAGACATGAAAGGTGCTATATACAAGTGATAGATAGATAGCGTAGTTGGCAGGAATAGAAAGATATGAAAGGAGCTATATACAAGTTATAGATAGACATGAAAGGTGCTATATACAAATGACAGATACAAAAATGATATAGATAGCGTAGTTGGCAGGATTAGATAGAGATAAAAGGCGCTATATACAAGTGACTGATAGCGTAGTTGGCAGGATTAGATATGAAAGGCACTATATACAAGTGAAAGATATGAAAATGATAGATAGCGTAGTTGGCAGGAATAGATATAAAAGGTGCTATATACAAGTCATAGATATATATGAAAGGTGCTATATGCAAATGATAGATAGATAGATAGATAGATAGATAGATAGATAGATAGATAGATAGATAGATATGAAAGGCACTATGTGATAGATAGTGTAGTTGGCAGGAATAGAAAGCTAGACATGAAAGGAGCTATTTACAAGTGATAGACATGAAAGGTTCTAGATGCAAATTGATAGATAAATGGATAGATAGCATAGTTGGCAGGAATAGATATGAAAGGCGCTATATACAAGTGATAGATATGAAAATGATAAAGATATAAAAGGCACTATATACAAGTGATAGAGATGAAAATGATAAAGATATAAAAGGCACTATATACAAGTGATAGATATGAAAGGTGCTAGATGCAAATGATACAAACAGATAGTGTAGTTGGCAGGAATAGATCGATATGAAAGCTGCTATATACAAGTGATAGATACGAACGGCACTAAATAATAGATAGACGGACGTGAAAGGCACTATATAACAGATTGAGAGATATGAAAGGCGCTATATGATAGATATACAGAAAAGAAGCACTTGGGCATCACACTCAAGCTTCACAACATTGCTGAAGCTGTAACTAACAGAGAGGATGTGATCCCACCGCTCAAACCATCCATCCATTTTCCAACCTGCTGAATCCGAACACAGGGTCACGGGGGTCTGCTGGAGCCAATCCCAGCCAACACAGGGCACAAGGCAGGAACCAATCCCGGGCAGGGTGCCAACCCACTGCAGGGCACACACAAACACACCCACACACCAAGCACACTCTAGGGACAATGTAGAATCGCCAATCCACCTAACCTGCATGTCTTTGGACTGTGGGAGGAAACGGGAGCGCCTGGAGGAAACCCACGCAGACACGGGGAGAACATGCAAACTCCACGCAGTGAGGACCCGGGAAGCGAACCCAGGTCCCCAGATCTCACAACTGCGAGGCAGCAGCGCTACCCACTGCGCCACCGTGCCGCCCCCGCTGAAACCAATTGAAATGATTTCAGTAAGAAGCCCCTGCACTTTTTAAACTCCCACCTCCCAATGCCAATGACGTTTTACCTCCTAATCCCACTTCTCACAAACTCCGCTGTAAAATGTTTGTTTAAGAAGCCCCTAGTTTCAGACTCACTTCGCCATACCAATAAAGTTGTAACAGAGTCCATAAAAGGCAGCTCGTCTGAAGTCACCCCTTACATTGTCCATAATCCCCCTGGCCACGCGAGGGTAACGCATTTCATGGTGAAGCCCCTGGTGTTCACCCTGCGATTTCACAGTATAAGTTAAGATTCTTTATATAATTTCTGTCAGATTACTTGCAATTTGTAACTTTAAACGTTCCACCATTCACTGTGTTTTATGAGTGGACCCCCCCTGACATCATGACTACTAGCTCCTCCCTCTGCCTTTATATGGAGGTCAGAGAGAGATTTCCAGCAGCGGATGACAGAGTTGTTTGGAGGTCTCAGAGTTTGTTTTTTTTTTTTTTTGGATATTTCTGGTTTTTTAATATTATTTGGATTGCATTTTGGGACTTCTTGCCCTTTTTTGTAAAGATGGTTTGTTGTGGGCTGTTTTAACATGCCAGAGGTTTATAGTTATCCTCTCCCTCCAAAAGGCCTTTTATTGTTTTCTCATGTTGGGCCTGGGCAGGCCAAAGCCTGCAGATATCAGTTAGGGTCTGCTATTTCTGGGCAAGTGTGTGAAGGGGACGCCTGCAGCCATTCTACTGTGTGTGCGTCTCCAAATCACAACAGTCTCACTGATTCACTGACATCGATGATTGACCAATTAATGGCTTGAATGACAGACTGACCAATGCAAATCTAATTCAGATCTACTGGGAGCTCCGTGTTAACTGGAATGTATGTACACACACCCTGGCCTCACATACAGTATATGTGAGGACTGACATGCACACACACATCCAAACACGCCTCCTCCTGGGCCGACTCCCGTCCACTTATCCCTTTAGGTAAGCTGTGCCCACGCCTGTGCCCGAGCCCCAGTGGGCATACCACCACTCCAGCAGGTCCGTCTTGTGCACAGTAACACTGAGAATCTGCAGCGTGCAGCCTGGACGACCGTAATGGGGAGCGTGTCAGCGAAGCCATTATCCCAGCGGGGGCCGCGCGTCCCATTACAGATCACCGCTGCTCGCTAATGTAGAAATTAGTGCTGAGACAATAGGAGGAAGGCGAAAGCGAGTCTAGGATGTCACCGAGAAAAGGGAGGGGACAGTCACGGAGACTGCCTGCCATTGCCACCTCCGCCTTAGCGGCTGCTAAACTGGCGCACTTTGACCACCGAACCCGTCCCTACGTCCTCGGTGCGGCAGCCCACCGAGAGGCTCGTCCCCTCCGAGTGGACACGTGTTTAAGCCTGGTTTTCGGAGGCACTTAACCGAGCCTTCCTCGTCGTTTTCTTAACGATCGCACAAATGTCAAGTGTGGGGCTTCCAGCAGAGCCTTTGAAAAACAATCTTCATCTTATTTTAGGTGGGTTTTTTTTTTTTTTTTTTTTTTTTTAAAACCTGTCAGAAGCACGGAAACGTGAAAAGCCTTCCTGATAATCGCTTCAGACGGCGGGCACACGCTATTTATTTATTTAGCAGACAATTCCGTCCAAGGTGACTGGCAAGGTTGCAGGCTGCGGAGCAACAGAACGTCAGCGAGGGAGCAGGGAGCGGCCTCAAGGGCGCCGGGCAGACGGAGACGGGCAGCGCCAGGCAAGGCCAGACCACCGGGACGGGGGCGAGGGAAAGGCCACAGGCGGGCATGGGAGACGGGGAGGACAGGATGACTGGGACGAAAGTTAAGGACTGGGCGGGGGCAAATCGGAGAGAGAAAGAAAAATGAGGGGAAGAAAGAAGAGACAGCATAGAGGGGGAAAAAGAGAGAGAGCAGGGATGAGCATAGGGAGAAGTTACAGCCAAAAAAGAAAAGGACAGAGAGAGAGAGGAAGAGAGCAGGGATGAGTATAGGGAAAAGTTACAGAAAAGTAAGGGGAGAGAGAGAGAGAGAGAGAGAGAGAAAGGGGATGAGCATAGGGAGAAGTTACAGAAAAGTGAGAGGGAGAGAGAAAAATGAGAGGAACAAAGAAGAGATAGCATAGATAGAGAGAGAAAGGGGAGGAGGATAGGGAGAAGTTACAGAGAGAGAGAGAGAGAGAGAGAGAGAGAGAAGGGGGGGGGGAGCACAGGGAGAAGTTAGAAATGAAAGATGGGGTGACAATAATAAAGAGTGTGAGGAAGAGTATAGGGAAGGTTTACAGAGCAGACAGGAAGCTAAAGAGAAGTTGGTGGATGGAGATAAATGTTAAAATATGGGGAAAAGCACAGGGATTCTGCAGGGCAGAGAGAGAGAGAGTTGAGGATGAACCTGAATGCCCAGCAGACGAGCAGGTGGCACCAATGCAGGCCTCCCCAGCTGTAGTTAGAAAGCCTTTTATTGCTCTTTTGTTTTCCATTTTAGGAGCAGAACTGAAGCTGAAGTTCCGTGTCTATGAGTCGGGGACGCGTCTCAAACACTGTGGTCACCTCTCCACAGTTGGGGGCGGGGCTTTGGCAGGACTGCTTTGGTTCTGTCGGCTCCTCTTGTGCGACTCCAGCCCTCAATCGAGGTGTGTAATAACCTGCCGGGACGAGAGGTGGCGCTGCCGTGAACATCCTCTTCTCTTTCTCTCCCCGCAATGCCTAGAAACTGCCAAGTGGGGTCACTTAGCCCCAGACCTTCCAAATCACCAGCTACAAGAAACACCCGGCTACTGGAAGGAGGCATCATTTGCGACCAGAGTGACCAACTGGACGGGGCTCCTGTCTGAGAGACCCCCAAATGTGCAGGCAGAGCCAAATCAGTTTGGTTTTTTGCCTTATTTTGAGCCTTAGGGCAAGAAGCGTAACACCAAGAGACATTCTTTATGTTGGCCGAGTCAGTTCATTAAACTGGACGTCCCACCTTTCACCTTTGCCTGACTGGTCGTCCCTGCACCCGGCCGCTATATTCGTCTATTCATTTATTTATTATTCAGTACACATCGAGGGCCGATGGATTTTGTGATTCTGGTTTTGCTTGCAGCCTGGCGGCAGATCGCTTTACGGTTTTGGCTTGGCTGAGACTCGCATGTCATCTTCTGGTTTCTGTTTTCTTGGGCAAGGCGCTGTGCCCACCAACCCTTAGTGCACAAACGCCGCTGCTTTTCAGGGTTTGTTTTAATGGCTACTCTTACAAATTCGGTCAACTTTAAGTAGTTTGGTGTTATTGGAGCAAAAAGGGCTGTCATGTCCTTCTGCCCTTTAAACGAGTGGCAATTCTGCATTGTTATGAAAATTCACCAGGAACAGATTAGTTGGGGCACCTGTACTGATTTCTGCAGCTCAATGCCAATAGCGGGGATGGCGTGGGTTCAGGATTTGCCCAAACGAGACACAAAAGCGGCATGTGCTCTGCTGGGCGACGTTCTCAGACGAGCGCACACCACCGAGTTTCTCGCCGTCTAATGACTAAAATAATGACACATCACAGGCCGGCCGAGTGGGCCCGGCGCACTGGCGCCGTTAACTCCCGAGCCCACCGATTCCTCTTAATGAGGTCCTTTCTGAGACAAGCAGGTAGTTGTAAGCTGTCAGAAGCACTTGTGGAGTACCAGCACCCTCGGGCTACACATGGCGACTTTCTGCCATGCGCTGGCAGGCGTGCAGGGAGCCACTACTGACTGTCACATCTCCGCCACAAGGAAAGTGTGCATGACGAGAACGAGGGGGGGGGCTTCATCAAGGTGGTCACCGTGGCCCACCATCTCCACTTGAGGTATTCATCCCAGGTGGCACTCCTGGTGCTACAGAGTTAGCCGCGGACAGCCACAAACTCCCACCTCTGACCAGTAAGGGACTGCCCACCTGACCGAGCCTTAACCCAACGTGTGCCTGGGGGCTTCACCGCTTGTTCTGCCACATTACACCAAGCCTTGCCCTCGAGGACCACCTCACTGCCCCATTAGCCCATGGTGACTCACCCAGTCCTGGATAGCACTGCCCTAAGGTCAGATCCTTTGCCATAAAATCCTTTTTAATAAAAAATAATGACTAATGAGTATTAAGGTCAAAGTCAAAAAATAAATGCAAACAGAATAAAAGATGTCAACTCAGAGGGTCCGTCATAGCCCCCTCTCACACTGCTGGATCACAGGCATTGGTCTTTATACAAGCAATACTGAGCCATGTAGTGCCTTGCATGCCTACTGCAGATGGGCTCACAAACTCCAGACGGAGCGTTAAAAAGGAGCCTCCTATGCTTAGTCCTACTGGCATATAGCGCCTTTCACATCCAGCCCACTGACATCAGACTCCAGGTCTCCCACTTTGAGCTCACCAGATATAAAGTCAGACCCTCTTCTCTGTATATAGCGCCCTTCGTGCCACCCACTCATCAGGCCAGATAGAAACACGGTGGGATGCTGCTTTGCATTCATTGCATATGGTGCCTTTCATGCTGACCACACAAGACCACCAGATGTCAAGCTCAGTCTTCCATTGCCATCACAGATGAGACTGCCAAGTGTATATAGTGCTTTTCATCCCTGCTACAGTTCAGACACTCCAGATGGAGTCCCTGTATATGATGGGTACAGGCCATGCCCGCCACAGGTCAGACACTCCAGATAGAGCCCCTGTATATGGTGGGTACAGGCCACGCCGCTGTATAGTGCCTTTCATGCCCGCCGCAGGTCAGACACTCCAGATGGAGCCCCTGTATATGGTGGGTACAGGCCACGCCGCTGTATAGTGCCTTTCATGCCCGCCGCAGGTCAGACACTCCAGATGGAGCCCCTGTATATGGTGGGACAGGCCACGCTGCTGTATAGTGCCTTTTATGCCCGCCACAGGTCAGACACTCCAGATAGAGCCCCTGTATATGGTGGGTACAGGCCATGCTGCTGTATAGTGCCTTTCATGCCCGCCACAGGTCAGACACTCCAGATAGAATCCCTGTATATGGTGGGAACAGGCCACGCTGCTGTATAGTGCCTTTCATGCCCGCCGCAGGTCAGACACTCCAGATGGAGCCCCTGTATATGGTGGGACAGGCCACGCCGCTGTATAGTGCCTTTTATGCCCGCCACAGGTCAGACACTTCAGATAGAGCCCCTGTATATGGTGAGTACAGGCCACGCCGCTGTATAGTGCCTTTCATGCTCTCCACCTCCATCTGTGGTGTCTCTTATATGGCAGCGCAGCTCAGACTCCCACACGCGGCTCCCGTCACTCCAGAGGCTGGCATCTCCGACGGGCCCGTCAAGGTCAAGCGGAGTCGGCAGCGGTGCTAATTACTATTTCACACTGCCAACAGCGGAGGGGAAGGTGCCTGAGCGCATGTCGGCTTTCTGAAGTGCCCACCTCCTAGGAGCCGCGCAGGATTAAATTACTAAGAAAAGTAACAAGCTGGCATGTTTGGGTTTGGTGGGGGGGGGGGGTAAGCGAAAGGAAAATAAAACCTCGGAGGCGTAAAAGGAGAACGAGCGGAGAGAGCGGGGCGCGGGCGCACGGCAGGCCGGTGGTAAAATGACGCCAGCCAGCGAGTGAGGAATTCGATGATCTGCAGCAGGCAATTTGATGCCCACTGTGATTCCGCCTTGTGTGTGGGACGGATCATTAGAGGCGTCATTAGAAGCCGGGGTGCGGAGAGCGACGTGCCTGCCACATTCTACTCAAACACACTCTGGGCGCCGCGAGCAGGCGTAATGGGTTAATTTCTGTCTTCCTGATTGAGTGGTCCCACTGATTGCTTTAATGCAGCCAGTCCAACATCATGTCCTTCAACAAAGGCAACGGCAAGACTGATGGGCACGGCGGTGGGGGCACCGGAGATCGGGGGGTGTGTGTGGGTGGTTTTCTTGTCTCATTTTCTAAATTGAGCTCACTCCAAAAGTAAGGGGCACCAGTTCAGCCATTTCATCATCTGGTGTGCCCACCAAGTGGCTGATTGAATGCAACTTGACTGTCGGGCACAAAGGCTTGGAATGAATGAGGCCAAATGCCACCATTTTATGCCAAAGGGGATGGGCCATGAGAGAACATGACCTGTCATCTGTCGGCACCCTGATGGCACTGGGCGGTTGAGGCACTTCATTTCCTGGACACTGCCAGCCCACCCTAAAGCTAACAGGAATTTTCATCCCAGCCGCCTTCTTAAGAAGTGCATGTGGCACCTTAAGCAAAGCTTTGAAGATCCAGTCCAAGTCACAGAAAGGGGCAATGCCAACACTATGACTGACACATGCTTTGAAAATGTGCTGCTGGCGACCAGCTGGCCGAGGTCAGGGTCTTAAATGGCAGGTAAAAGGAACCATAAAAGCAGCCACAGTGTCCCCTTCATGTCTAAGAGGTGGGCATCAAATGGAGACACCTGCTGGAGAGGAGTCACCCTCAATACATGCAGAGTGAATTACTGCTTTCTGGGACGGAAGTGCCAATCTCAAAGTGGCATCAAACATCTCCGTTAATGAAGGGCAACCTAAAGTACCGCGTCTTTCTTTTGTATTATTTTTCATGTTTTCTCATTTATTTCACTGCCCTCAGTGTAAATCACAATATAGCACCTTGGAGCATGTCTGTATTAGTTTATTAGGGAGGGATGAGTACAGGGAGTGCACGGTGTCAAACTGACAAACAGAAGCATATAATCTGAAGGTGGGCCTTGTACAAAACGGGTGACAGACACAGAAAAGGCGCTATATAGAACTACTTGTTCTTTGATGGCCCACATGGCACTTTGTTTGTATTTGGTTTCTGCTCCAGCCCAGTTACATTCCTGTGCCCACTTGGATTTCCCCCCCAAGCAGACACCCTCTCTCTGCTGGCTCATTGCTTCAATGTGGCATCCCAACCCGAGTGGTCCTCCTGCTTCTGGAAAATTCTCCAGTTTTCCGGGGTCCTGAAATTCTAAAAAGGGCTGCCAGTCTCCCTGAGGGTCTTTTTATCTTTGTGGCCATCACCTTCCCTGGACACTTGAGAGGATGTGTGAGGTGGGGGTGCAGCAACGCCTGTGGCAGTGAGTGCCCAGTAGAACATGCAAACTGCACCCTGGCAGCGAGGCTCCATGTAAGACCATTTCAAGTAAGCAAATCTAAAGAAGCCTGACCGCCATGTCCTGCACTGCTCCTCCTAGCATTCAGACGGATGACGCCAGCCTCTCTGTCATTTATCACCGACTGGCAGTCTGATGGCCTGCCAGCTCAAGCCCCCGACCTCAAGACCCTGTCACCCATCTGAAAGAAGGGACAAGTAAGCGGCTCAGCGCCTCAGGCACTTCCACACGTCACCTGTAACAGTCCACGTCCATTCGTCTCCGTCACAATTCATTTTTTTAAAGTGGCCCAGGTGACTGTGGGGCCATCAAACCGCCGCCATCGATTCTGAAGGGTCACCAGGAGAGGAATGGAGATGCAAGACGGAGGTTCACGTGCGGCTCTGAGACGGCCCCTTCATGTCTAACAGGGAGGAGGGCGGACTGAGGCCAATGGGGGTCATCCACAGTATATGCGGGACCCCTGCCTGGAAACTGCAGACACGCAGAGTCGTGGAGCACCAAGACGGTACAGAGGATGGCACTGCAGGCTGCTGCTTTCTTTTGGCACACACGCACGCGCGCGCGCGCACACACACACACACACACACACACTATACTGTATATATGTATATGTATATATTTGATGCCTTATCATTGTCCCCGTCCTTTGTTTATTTACGTGTTTTGTACTTTTCTGTAATTCTGCCCACTCCTTCTCCCCACTATCAGCCAGTCGCAGACAGAGCAGAATATCCCATCATCCTCCACATGTCGTGAGTGTGACCCAGTGGCCGTGCCAGCTTACCTGAGACACTGGTGAGCCTGGTAAAGCACAGGGCGGGTGCCAATCCTCCGACTGGCTATCAGGGCCAATGAGTCAGCAAGTGTGAGGAAGTCATCTGAACCCGTGGACCCCTTTTGTTAGTTAATTCAGTGTTTAGGTCCTTTGTTTGGAATCGGGGGGGCTGTGGGTGTGTTACCTTTGCTGTTTTGTAGCATTGACTTTCTTTGGACTTCTTTACTTTGCTGGGTTTTCATTTCTTTATTAAATTGTCAAATGTTTTGTTTATTCTGGCCAGGGGGTTTAGGCAGCTCCCTTTCCCTTTTTTGGAGTTTTTAACTATTTTAGGCCTTTTTAAGTTTTCGGGCCATTGGCCTTTTCTGGTTTTTTAGGTCTTAGGTCTTGGTTTGAGATTTTAGTTATTTGGCCCTGTTTCTGTCTTAAAGCCAACGTCACAACGTGGGGGAAAACTGGAGCAGGGAAATTGGCTCAAAGAAATGGAATCCATCATCATCATCATTTCATCTCTAACATATACAGTACATGCCAGGGCTTTTGACAAGTCCCCTTTCCCATTTGGGACTTTGCCTAAATAGGCCCTTTTTGAGTTTTCAGACCTTGGGCCTTTTCTAGGTGCTTAGGCCTTAGTACTCTTGAGTGTTTAGGACTTTAGGCCTTCCTGGAGTTTTTAGGCCTGACTTGAAGCCCAACATAATCAGAGAAATTTGAATCAGAAACACGGAATCCATCAACATCTAATATATGAGGACCACGGCTTTTGGAGATTTCCCTTTCCCTTTTTGGTATTTTGCCTATTTTAGGCCTTTTGAGTATTTAGCTCTTGGAACATTTAAGCTTTTAGCCCCGTTTGTGCCATGAGGCCTAAGTCACAACGAGGGAAAATTGGACCAGGAACACTGGAACAGATACATGGGGTCCATTAACATTTAATATATTTGGGGCCAGCCTTTGCCTAATTAGGCCTTTATAGAGCATTTAGGCCTCAACCCCTTCTTCAGTTTTTAGGCCTTTTGGGGATTTCCCACTCCCTTTGTCTATTCAGTAGTAGTAGTAGTAGTAGAGCTTTATTGTCATCCTAACAATATACTTACAGTACACAGTGGGACTAAATATCGTCCTCCAGAGTAAAAAGGTGCAGTACACAAGATATATATATATATATAATATATAACTAAAAAAACATACACAGTATTACGTAGTATTATTTATTCCAGAGAGTGTGTGGAGTAAAGAGTCCAGTGTGGAGGAGGGCAGCCTGGTGTTCAGGAGCCGGACTGCTTGGGGAAAGAAACTATTGCACAATCTCGCAGACCTGCTCCTGATGCTGCAGAGTCGTCTTCCAGATGTAAGAGGAGTAAACAGTTGGTGGGAGAGGTGGTGGGGGTCAGCCATGATGCTAGTGGCTTTATGAAGGCAGCGTGAGGTGTAGATCTCCTGCAGACTGGGTAGAGAGCTGCCAGTGATGCACTCAGCAGTCCGCACAATTCTCTGAAGGGCTTTGCGGTCGGAGGCATGGCAGTTTCCATACCAGACTGTAATGCAGCTGGTCAGGATGCTGTCTATGGTGCCTCTGTAGAAGGTGGTAAGTATGGGTTTAAGGAGGTGCACCTTCTTCAGTCGTCGCAGGAAGTAAAGACGCTGCTGGGCTCTTTTTGTTAGATAGTAGGTGTTTTTGGTCCAGGACAGGTCCTCTGTGATATGAACACCTAGGAACTTGGTGCTCTTCACTCTCTCTACTGTGACGCCATCAATGTTGAGTGGGAGATGGACAGCCTTTGTCTTCCTGAAGTCAACAATCAACTCTTTTGTCTTTTCAACATTAAGAGACAGATTGTCTTTGCACCAAAGTGCCAGCCGTTCCAGCTCTTCTCTGTACGCCACATCATCGTCGTTCTCGATGAGTCCCACTACTGTAGTATCATCGGTGAACTTGATAATGTGGTTTGTGTGAGAGTTGGAGATGTAATCATGGGTCAGCAGCGTGAAGAGTAGCGGGCTCAGCACACAACCCTGGGGGGCACCTGTGCTCAGTGTGATGGTGTTAGATCTTATATTCCCAATCTGTACTGTTTGAGGTCTTTCAGTGAGAAAGTCCAGAATCCAGTTGCAGGTAAAGGTGTTGAGTCCGAGCAGATCCAGCTTACTGATCAGCTGCCTGGGAATGATAGTATTGAATGCTGAGCTGAAATCAATGAACAGCATTCTTACATGTGCATTGCGGTGATCCAGATGTGACAGGATCAGGTGGAATACCATTGAAATTTAAGGCCTTCCTTGAGACCCTTTGTGAATAGTTAGGCCTTTGGCCGTGTTTGTGTCCTGAGGCCTCAGTCACCAGCAGACAGAATTAGATTAAATAAATGGAATCTATTAACATCTAATAATACATTGGCAGCAGGGGTCTTGACAATTCCCCGTTTAGGCCTTTGCTGTGTTTTAAGGCCTTTGTCTTTTTTTTTGCGTGTTTGACTGCGATGGCCGTTTTTATCGTCACTTCTGAAATCTGACCAAAATAAGGCAGCGGCGCGCATCACTAAGGCCGCTTTCAGTTTTTTCTTTTCTTTATCAATTTTCTTTTTAAGGGCATTTGATCAAATTGCCCCCTAAAGCACGGCTCACCTCTCCTGCTCCTCTGCAGTAGAACCATTCAGGGAGCGGCACTGGCGCCATTCGTTATCTGCGCAGATCGAACGATTCAGATCAGGTTTAAGAAAGAAAAAAAAAAAGTAAAATAAATGAAAGTTAATAGAAAGTCTGCTGGGTCAGCGCTTGGGATGATTAGTGTGAAAAATGTGAGGCGCCTCCTGTAAACACGGCCCACGAGGCCCGACCTCGGCCGTTTATATTCATTACGCACTCGCATCAAGGTGAGACGCAGCCATTCATATCTATTAGCCTGATGGCCGTGGTGACGCCGACGGCCCGCCGTACCCGCTGCAAGGCCGCCGATGCCCCAAGTGACCTGGCATCCTTAACTCTGGTGGTAAAGAAATGTGAGAGAGAGAGCGGGGAGCACCGACACCCACTGAGCACCAGGGGGCGATGCTAGGCACACTGGGCCAATGTAATGAAGTGCGAGATCAGAAACAAGAAGGGGCACTGGAATGGGAGAGTGGAGACCCCATAACGGGTCAAAGAAAGAATCATATAGTGCATTTCATTACGAGCAATGAGAAAATTGCACTACAAGGCAAACTTTACAAGAAAAAGAAAGCCATATAGTGCCTTTCATTATCAGCAATAAGAAAACTGCACTACAAATAAGAAATATATTGAAGAAAATGACAGAATATATAATGCCTTTCATTAAGAGCATTGAGAAAATTGCAATACAAGGTAATAAACTACACAAGAAAGAAAGCCTATATATAGCGTCTTTCATTATCAGCAGTAAGAAAATCGCACTATAAACAAGACATTTGACATTGCACAAAGCCCTATAGTGCCTTTCTTTACAAGCACTGATAAAAAGCATATAAACATATTGAAGAATATTAAGGATAGTAAAGCATCCATTCATAAATGAGCTTGCAGGGGGCTACAAATCGGCCTCCAAGTAAACTCGGGGGGCCAGAGAGGAGAGGCCTTGTCCACATTTAGAGGCAGCAGGTTTGGTGCCTTTGCCGGGTCACACATCGAGTTACAGAGCCAGTGCTGGGGTCTGAGACCCCCCGTTCTATACCATACTGGCTAGTCATTCTATATAGTGCCTTTACGAGTCGATCATTCTAAAAATCACTTCCAAGATGTCTTCCAAGTCAGTAAGAAAGTCTAACAGCTGACCGAGTCAGAAATCTAATTGTAATTAAGCCTGTACAATTTATAGCGCCTTTCCTTAAAAATACTTTACAGTAAGTTTAGCAAAGCAATAAAACGTAAAGACAGACTGGAGAGTCGACTGATCCTTTGCCCGAGTGCCCCACTCGGCTCCTCAGCACTCTCAGACGCACAACTTCACAACATAATACAACCTGCGATTGCCAGTAATGGAATCAATCAAATAAAAATATCAATATAATAAGTAAAGCACTTCAGAGAAATCAAAAATCCAAGAGAACGGCTCAATCGGCCGACGAAACCAACTTTTGATCCACACAAACCCAGTAAGTGTCCCGGTGAGCGATCAGCTCCTTACACACACGTGAACGGTGCCGGTGCTCAGTGGAGAGAACAGTTAGAGAACCCACTGAATATATAGCGCCTTTCCTGTACACCGTAGGGTGAGATAAGAGGGTACACTGCCCATGTAACGGTCTGTGGTGGCACCTCCACCCTCCCTGGCTCATTCGGCTCATCATTCCGATTCCAGAGCCCACCTTTTGTTAGAAGGCACACTGTACTTGTGTCACGAGGTGCTGTCTCTCTCTCATAAAACATTTCATTTTCTAATTACTTTTTCTTTGGATAAAGACGCGCTGCTGCTGGATTTTCCAGAGTGAGAGTGGGTATTTAATGGGCGCCTTTTTTTTTTTCTTCTTGTTTTACAACGACACTTTCTTTGATTTTTTTCTTTTCCTCCATTGCTTGCCAGTCGGCTTTTTCAACTGAACTCAGGAGGTGTCGCTTTGAAATTCTCCTTGGCTTCTCCTTAGGGTCTTTGGCGAATTTGAATTGGCATCCCATCATGAAGCCTGACGTCACGCTGTGGCATGTTAGGGATACGGAGAAGCAAACTCCACTCACCATGGCATCTTCACGAGACACGTCCAGCCAGTGTCTCTGTTTGTAAAAGGTGTTTGTGTCACTGGGCTGAGACATCATGTCATGTGATGCCATCAGGACAACGGTACAGAAGTTCCCGACACCGCAGTTCCGAAGTGCAAAGATGACTGCTTTCTCATTTGGACACATTGGTTTAGCATTTAATCCCATCAATTTTTTAATTATACGGTGACTCGTACTGTTAAGATTACGTTTGGAACCCCACTGGTGTCAGCAGTGGGATCAAACTCTCCCTGATAACAACTTTATACGGAGGAGTAATTCTCATTAAACACGACAAATGTAATGTGAGTATTGCTAATCTCTTACACTTACTAACTGAAACTTAACTGCTATTATGAGATTTGAGCATGAAACCCATTAACATGGTGCCAGCAGTGGGATCAGCTGGTGAAACAAAACCCAATCCTGGGCTTTGGCACCCCCTCTAACTCTGAAAACTAGCTAGGGTGGTCTTAGCCCTCCAGTGGAAGCCGTTAGTGACATCTTCCAATATGATAACACAGACCCATCTGGGGGAGGGGGGGTGACAGTTTTTTTTTCTTTCATAAAACACCTGAACTGAGTTTGGCAAAAGTTCCTTTTGATATTCTAGGTGATTGGAATTTCTACTGTTTGGGCAGTGATGCCATTGCTTTGTCGATTTTGGGCGTTCGATTTTGGTTGCTGGGGAAACCCTTTTGTGATTCTAATCAGGGGACTCACATCACTGTATGTGTCACTGTCACATACTGGGTCTTTATGGTCACAGTCCAGCGAAATGTGTACTCACATGTGCCAGTCAACAGGCCAACACATCACCAAGCTCTGGCATCACAGACAGATGAGAAAGGCACTATATGATAGATAATTAGATACTGTAGATGTGAAAGGTGCTATGTAATTAATAGATAGATAGACACTATATGATATACAGACAGATATGAAAGGTGCTATATGATAGACAGGTAAAGGCACTATATAACAGATAGAGCTATCACACAGATCTGCCCCCCCCCCAACCCTGATGATGTCTCTGCCCGCTAGTTGTTTTCAAACCCCCCCTCCCCCGTTGTCTGAAGCTCAAATATCCTTACAGGTGTCAGCGGTGGGATCACACAACAGCCGATTGCTGCTGGCTGAATGAGCAGACTTGGGTCGTTTAAATTGCTGCTCGTGGCGCTCGCTGCAGTCTAACTCTGAGAATCTTCCTGATGCCATCAGAAGCGATACAAAAAATCCTCATCTTCACTTGGC
The DNA here is from genome assembly GCF_900747795.2 of Erpetoichthys calabaricus. NCBI lineage: Eukaryota > Metazoa > Chordata > Cladistia > Polypteriformes > Polypteridae > Erpetoichthys > Erpetoichthys calabaricus. Next base: position 169,392,913 of record NC_041403.2, on the reverse strand, counting down.
CCACGTTGCCTCCAAAGCAGCCATTTCTTTGGACCCCCCTCCTTCCCGTTAGCCGACTGCCTGATCCTCATGCGACATTGCAGGCCGGGCAGACAATGGAGGCACTCTGATCTGAAAGGCCAGAGAAGTTGATCTCGAGGGTCCAGAGGTCACGGCTTACAAGCTCATCTGTCCAGGACGGATGGAGGCGGACTGGGGGTCCTGTGGCTGGTCTCCAACCCAAGTTTTTTCCTCGAGAGCCCCTTTGTTTTCTGTTGCAGTGTTTCATTAACTCGCTGGCCCGAGCCACCAGGATTGAGAAACTCATCAAATTCAGATAAGAAGTACAAACGCGAAGCTGAGAGGAGGATTAGTGGGCTAAATATAGATCTCAGCTGTGTGCCGCCTGCCTGCCCGCCTGCCTGAGGAGCGCCAGCCAGGCACTGTTTAGCAGAAAGGATCTGATTGGGCGATGGAAGAAAAGCTCACTGTGGGAAACAGACGCCACAGCTCTGCTTTGAAAACGGTAAGGAAGGCCGAGGGCCAAAGAGGCAGAGGACGGGCACACAAGGGCAAAGGTATATGGGCGCCAGGGGTCCTAGAAGACGGTTAATGAGGGACCAGGCTGAGAGGATACATGACCTTGGTTGCCCTGCACAATGAATCATGTTACGGTTGGGGTGGGGTTCAAGTCAATGTGGAGAGATACGGTGGGCTTGTGTACTCATCATTCCCTTTACTCATCCCTGCCCTACTACAGGATTGCACAAATGAGCCAGAACAAGGGGTGGCATCACTCACAGACTCATCCTGATGGAGGGCAAAAAACGATTTCTGTTTGTCTTTGGACCACCCTGCCCCTTCACTCCAGTCTATGTGTCACCAGACCTTTCAAACCACAGTAGCCCTGACCCACATTTAAGGTGCCAGGTCTTTATGGTACATCCTTGGCCATCAAGTCCACCAGGTAGTGCTGGGCAGTACACCGGTTCATACCAAAAACCGTTTTTTATTTTTGTTATGATATGGATTTTTCTTATACTGCAACACCGGTTTAAATTGCCTAAACAACGTTCAGAACATGGTGCTGCGGGAATCTGTTTAAGGGGGACCTTTTACACTGCTACACCGCTAAACGCGCATGCGACGGAGTACATGTGTTAGTGGAGGTATTGTGTGGTGAAAATGGACAGACAACATTCAGAAACTGAAACTGTAGAAGATGATAAACTTGAACAGGATGACACAGAAGAACTTTTGCTGAAAAAAGGAGCCGTGTCTGTGGTCTGGTGGTGCTTTGGTTTTAAAAGGTCTGATGTGGACCATTATGTTCAAATGTGTGAATACTGTGTCTATACTACTGGATAATACGGCAAGCCAAGTTGTACTTGTTTTATTTTATTTTTTTAATACTGTGTAATGTCCCTGAGTACTGCGTAATAGTGTGACGACATGTTGACTTTATTCTCGACATTTCCACTTTAATCTCGATGCTTATGATGAGAATAAAGTCGATGTTGACTTTATTCTTAACATTTCTACTTTATTCTCGCCGCTTATTTCGAGATTAAAGTCGACATGTTGACTTTATTCTTGTAAATTGTCATTAAAGTAGACCGTTGTAAACTAAACTTCATCTTAAAATGAATATTTAATTTACTAGATTTTTATGTAGCACATTAAATGCTTTGTGTTAAGTGTTCCTGAGCCATGTTAATCGCTACGTTCTTCTTAAACTGACGTCGTCTGCACTAAGAGGAGGCGCAGGCAGCGATCGCCGCACAGAATTCATTAATTTCGTGATATTCCTGCTCCCTGAACATTTAGAATGCTAAGATAAATATTTGATATCATTTTCATGATGAAATGCATGAATGCATGTATTACTCATGTGGGGGCACGGTGGCGTGGAGGGTGCACTGCTGCGTCGCCACAAGGGGGTCCCGGGTGTTCCCAGCCTTGAATTTGCATGTGTTTCTGGTGGGTTTACTCGGTGCTTCAGTTTCCTTTCAAAGTCATGTAGGATGGCAGGTTTTGTTCTTCTTTATTGACCCTGCTAGTGTGTGTGTTGCTCGTGTTCACCCTGCGATGTGCTGGCGCCCCCTTCAGGATTTGTTACTGCATCACACACAATGCAGGCTGGCATGGGTGCAACCCCGAATAGATGGCATAATTAAACATGTATAACAAAGTTTTTTTTAAAGTTCTGAACACTCCGTGGTCTAAGTTTATAACTAGTTTTAATTTCACAAAGACGTTTATCGTGTGGTGATTGGTTATGTGGAGAAAGATGAAGGAAAGATAGGAACTGGGGGTTTGGTACGTCAGACAGAGACAGCACGCATGCAGTAAAGAAAGTCCTCTCAGAAGAACATCCATTGAATTCTGTGTTCGTGTCTCTGACCACCAGATCACAAACCCAACATTTACACAATATTTCAGTTACACCTGTGAGATACTCATTCATACATCCAGTTTTCTGGAGCCTCGTCACACCTGCCAGAACGTTCTTTACACTGAACGTACACCTGGGGACCCCTTACTGCGAGGGAGCAGCACTACCGCCTCACTGCCGTCTAATACCTGCTTTAATGCATTTCATCCTGAAAATGATATCAAGAATTTATCTTAGCAATCTAAATGTTCAGAGAGCAGGAATATCGTGAAGTGAGTGGATTGTGTGCGGCGATCACTGCCTGCGCCTCCTCTTAGTGCAGAAGAAGTCAGTTTAAGAAACGCGTAGCGATTAACAACTGGGTCAGGGAACACAAGACAAAGCATTTAATGTGCTACATAACTTATGACAGGGTTTGAGAAAATCTAGTGAATTAAACATTGATTTTAGGATGAAGTTTACGACGTTCTACTTTAATGACAAAATAAACTACAAGAATAAAGTGGAAATGTTGAGAATAAAGTCAACATGTCCACTTTATTCTTGACATATAATTTGTTTTTTTTTTCTTCACTGTGGCTCTAATACAATTATGTAGGGCACAACCACAAATAGCATTATAAGTGCAAGTTACAGTTTTATTATTTATGTTTATAGCTTAGCTTGAAGTAAGGTCCATATTAATGCAGTTTGCCTTAATGATGGTTCAGTTGGTAAAGATGTCATCACCAAGTTGCACTTGTTTTATTTTATTTATATTTGGTGACTACTGTGTAATGCACCTGGGCTTGAAGTCTTGAAGTAATAGTATTATTACTGGAAATTGCACTATTATTTATTAGTTTAAATATTATGCAGTTTAATGATAGTAAAGTTGTTTAAAAAGTCACTTTAACGTGTCAGTGGACAGAGATTGTTAACATTAACAGAAAGTGTAGTTGGTTTATAAATAATATTTACACTTTATTCCTTTTCTAAGACGTGTTCAGTGCAATACAACTTTTGACAAGCACCTCTGGATATTTTACTAAGTCTAAATGCCTCTTTGGATGGCTGAAAATATGTTGTCCAAATTATAGTTTAAGTTGTTTGCAAACTTTGTTCAATAAAAAGGTTCTGTATTTTGACTGCAACTGTCATGCAATGTGATTCCTTCTCTTCATTAGTGGCACCCCCTTGAAAACTATCACTTTATGGGGCCATGCAAACCTGCATTAATACTTGTGTGCACATTCAAATGTTTTTAGTGTGATTCTCATGACAGTGGAGTTGGTTATTCTTAGCCAGTAACTGCAGTGGGACATGTGGTTAACATCCACTCATGCATACAGTCCAATACCGTGAAACTGGTAATATTCTGAAAAATACCGTGATATAGAATTTTGGTCATACCACCCAGCACTACCACCAGGTCCCAGTTGGGCTTAGCTGGCATCCATTAGCACCCTGAAAACTAAAGACGAGTTTGTCTTGGTGCCCCTTCCCCATTCTGGTCCCCTAGTGGACAGCATGCCATTTGCCACTGTCACCACGGAGCGCTGCTCTTGTTCTTTGTGGCCTCATCCAGGAAGGCCTTCATCAGTGACGTCAACGGCATCCTCCATCCTCTACCTGACAGAGGGCAACACACCTGATACTGTGAGGGGCATATTGTGTGGAGGCTTACGAGGACAGCAGGGCCCACTAGGTGGCACCCTCAAACCCCCACTGGAACTGTTTATGGATGGGGGCTCAAAAGGGACCACCAGCCAAAGAACCACTGCATTTGGAGGAGAGCCGGTCAAGGGTTCAACTGAGGCCAGATGTGCATTGGCTTGATGACCGAAAGCCACCTTCATTTTTAGTACCTCAGGAGTGCCCTCTACTGTTGAAAATTACAATGTTTCAAAACACCCCTACACCAGTCTCTCCATCCAAAATGGACACTTCAGGGACGTTGGATGCACACTGGAGCAAATGCAACAGACCCCCGATGGCCCACTGTGACACAATGTTGCCATGGTGATGTCCATCATGATTTTCATACTTTATGTTGAAAATGTAAAAACTCAAAATGCACTCTAAGAGTTCACGGTGGAGGTCGTGTTTGATGTGCCATTTCTGTGTTTATTGAATATCCACAATAAAAATAAAAAGAACACAAAAAATAAACCTTAAAATGACACCGGGGGTCAAATGACACAAACTGGCAGTCTGAACAGAAAAGCCAGGACTGACTCAATAATCACTTGCCACCCCCTGTGGACACTGAGGGGCCGACATCTGCACCCCCCCGTCACCTTTGACATAAAGAAGCACAAAAGCTGAACAGCACTTTAATAGTTAAAGGGTGGAGGGGATGACAAACAGAAAACCCCAACTCGGCGCTCGGATTACACGGCACACGCAGGACAAGCTGCATGCGATAAACACGTCGTCAAGAGCTGGGGACACACGGTTTGGACACGTCACCGAGGACCGCAAGCGAGCCTGTCACATGTGTTCTTACCTGCCCCAGAAGTACCAATCTACCATACAGTGCCTTTCACATGTGCACACAGTATACAGGCCCGCCTCTCGTATTTTGTTCTCTATTAGTTTTTCTGTTATATAGTGCCTTTCACATCTATCTAATGTCTTGAACGTTTCTCTGTCACATGGTGTCTTCTATGCCCATCTATGTATGTATCTTGGTCTCATACAGTGCCTTTTACATCTGTCACTTATATACAGTAATGCCTTTCATGGCTATCTAGCTAAACTTTATATAGCGCCTTTCACATGGATCTTTCTACCTGTTATATAGAGCCTTCCTTCTTTATCTACCAACCGGTCATTCTATTTCACATGACCTTTCAGGTCTACTTTTGTTATATAGTGCTCTTCACATGAATCTCTCTCTTATATAGCGCCTTCACATCTCTCTACACGGCACAGCAGTCACACAGAGGGACGACCATCGGCGTCAACAGTATCAACCAGTGCTAAGCACCTCGTTGGCCCAAACGGTTCCACAGCTGGCATCCTAGAATGTCCAGCGGCGCCCTTCTCTCAGAGACAAGGAAGGGTGACGTCTTCACTAGGACATTTTTAGAAGATAACAGCCACTTGGATTTGGATATCACCCTAATGTAATGGGCACGGAATTTGTCGATCATTACCTGGTCAGACTGACGTGGCCAGTGGCCCTGGCATGGCAGCGAGGGGAAGCAAAGCTGAAGAGAAAGCGAGAGATCGTGCCCACTGCCGTTGTGTAATTGGGCGCTGGCAGTACCCTTTTTCTCAGTTGGCTAAGCTGGTGTTTTCTGAGTCTGAGACCCCGAGGTTCATGGTCAGTCTCTCCATTTGATGACATTACGTGGAGAGGCTCTAAGATTAAGATATTTCTTAAACCGCATGGCACTACATCGGTCTGTGCCACCTCTGTAGGCAAATGTGGTGGAGCTGGGAGTGACCACTGAAGATGCCTTGGCATCAACAAAGCCAATCGACTTCTTCTTCTGTCTTGTGAGGTCCACGAGTGGCACAACTGACCCTTGGTGATGGCCATGAGAGCCACTGTGAGTGTCATCCTGATGTCACTGGGTGCAGTGGCACACCAACATGTGACAGCATGCCCTCTAGTGGTGGTCATGAGTCTTGCAGATACGCATCACTGGCAGCAGTTGGTTTTTGTGTCACAGATGGGGGGGACACGCAGGCATAAAAATGTCACAAAACCTCCAAGACATAACATGGCAGGTCTCCACTACTCTGCAATGTTTGTGTGTCTAAAACAGTGAAGACAGGCACATGGGCAGGCATGGGGTTGCAGATAAAGACAATCTTGATGAATGCCAGTCCTTCAGTTCTATCTTGAAGTGCATTCTACAATTACGCCACCAGAGGGCGGCGCACAGACACCTCCAGGAGCTTTGACCACGCCAGGCCAGCCAGGCACACCTGAGCTCAACGAGATGGCAGCAGGGTGGTGCCAGTCACAGACAAGAGCGCCTTATTGTTGAAGCGAGCGGCGCCAGCCTCGTCCTGTTTGCCCTTAATTAACAGCCCTTCAGTTCCCCCATTAATTAGCAGGCGCCATCGGCTCGTTTGTATCGCTCTTCATTTGCAGATAATTAAAAGGCCCAATTATTAGAAGTGCGGCCCGCCGTTAATTGTGCCAGCGCATCGCTGGCGTCACTGGCTGCATGGGGGAGGCTGCCAAGGAGATGACTAGGAGCTTTGGTGCGGTGACACTGTGCCCCACTATTGTCACCCGCGCTGCCATCTTATATTAAAGTGGTATCACAAAGCGATGCTGAGCCGGTGTCACCGTGTTCAAGTAAGCACATGTCACAAAGTCCATTTGGGGTCAGGGGTCCATCCTCATATCACACACATCAATAATTGAGTCTTCCATGGGACACCAGAAGTACCACCTATTAAGGAGGGCAGCGACATTTAAAATGTATAGCTGTCACCGTGACAGAGTACAACTCAGCAAGCCGAGTACACGGAGGTGAACACGTAATCGACCTTGGTACTGTGGGCATCTTTCAACAATGAAAGCCGCCCCAAGTACATAACCTTTATTTATATAGTGCCTTTCAGCCAGGAACTCCACCTCAGCACTGAACAGCACAGTGGCAAACGGGCACCTAACTGGCGTTTATTACATACTAGCTGTGTAAGCGCGGGCTCCTAGAAACCAGGGATTCTGGCACATCAATCAATCAATCAATCGCCTCTGTCACCTGTCAGTGGCTAAGTGAGTTTCTCTCTCCTCGAAGGTTTCGTTTTGCCAACCTGCTTGCCACGCTTGTGTATTAATGGCAGCTAAGTGAGTTTCACTTTGGTGACAGAGTGGCTTTCTTTGAGCTTCATGCTGTGGCCTCGCAGACAGGCGCGAGCGCACACACACACGCACACACACACACACTTTCACGCGTTTATATACAAGACAGTGCCTTTCAGCTGGGAAAACCATCTCACGCACATAACTCCTCCTTATTTAATATAGCGCCTTTCAACTGGGAACACTCCCCGGAGTCGACCTTCATTTTAAACATCACCTCCAGCTGTTAACCGCTGTTTTACAGCCATTAACATCAGCCCAAGGATATCAGCAACTTTTACTTTATATAGCGCCTTGTAAATGTGGGCTCTGAGGCTAGAGGTGAACGCCAGAAGGGAGTCTACTCCATTGGGCCCTTAGCCAGTCAGTGCAGTGCTCTGTCCTGGGTGTGACGTTAAGCTGCACCCAGGGCACACTTGGGGGCTGGCGGCAGGATTGGCACTTCAGCCACTGTGAAAGAAATAAAAAAAGGCGGCACCAGTGTGATGCTAAGGTGTCACTCGGGTCCCAATCTGGGTGGTTTGTCATGTGGCGGGTGCGGCCACATGCTACCAGCGCATGTTTTTAAACATGAACACCACCCCAACTACAAAGCGGGCCTTTTAACTACACAGCCAGTCTTTATTTTACAAAGTGAAAGCCTCTCCAGTACATAAAGAGTTTTATTGTATTGTGCCTTGCATCCCGGAACACAAGCCGGCTTATTTTATATAGCGCCTTTCAAAAGTGAACTCCACCTCAAGTACATAAGCAACCTTTGCTTTGTGCCGCACTTTTAAACCGTGACCCCAAGCTTGTTTTTCTATAGTGCCAGCCAACACCCCCAGTACATACCCAGCATCTGTTAACACTGAAGACCCCCTGAAGTAAACTGTGAACTTTTATTTCATAAATACTGCCTTCCAATTGTGGACACTACACTGAGACATATAACCAATTTATATAGCGCCTTTCAAAGTGCACGGCCAACATACCCCACTTTTATTTTACATAATGCCACCCTAAGTCCATGAAGACCCTCCTAAACTGTGAATGTGCCCGTGGGCAGACAGCCAACTTTCATTTTAAACGGTGCCGCCCTTCAGCAGGGACCACCACCCAAATACACACCCAGCCTTTAAATAATGAAGGCCACCCCAGGCACGTGACCAAGTGTTGTGTTATATAGCGCCTTTCAGCTGCGAGCATTCGCCAGGTCAACAGGTTGCCTTGACAACAGACAGCTCTCATGACAGCAGGTGGTCCAAGAGGGTCACACAGAGAGTGGGAGGTGACGACGGCGCTGGACGCCTTGCTGTTTATACCGCAGGCCCAGTGAAAACCCCAAAGCCCGTTAAAAATCAATTCACCCGAGTGTACATCTTTATTAATAGGCGCCGCGGCCCCCCAGGCCCCTCCGCTCCACTGACAGACAGCCATTTGAGGCGCTCTTATCTCGCCCTGCGCTCCTTCAGATGCCCAATCACAAAGTCCATTATGGATTGTCTCCTTCAAACTGCCCCCCCCCATAAAGACCCACCCATCCCGTCAGACGTAAAGAGGATTTTGAATTCTGTTTTTTTTTTTTTTTGTCCTGCTTTTCAAGATGGGCTCCATGATAACACGTCTGCTCCCCTCTGATGTTTGCCATCACATCTCCTCATCTAATTACCACAAAACTCCAGCAATCTTCACAGCTCCGTTACTCGCAGAACGCACCGTCAGACTTCAAGGCACATTAGCGGCCGTTCTCACGTTGTCTCCCCCCGTCGCCCCTTATGAATTGTGTTGGCGTTTTGATGCTAATAATAATAATGTCAGCAGGAGGGACGTGCCCATCCACGCCAACTGAGCTGCAAAACAAGAAGACAAAAGCAACCCATGTGCCCGTCAAGATGGCAGAAACTCAACGGTGAAAAATGCAGAAGGAGACCACCAAACAGGAAAACAAACCAACACAGACCAGAATGGCAATGGGCAAATGGAGAAAGGCACATCAAGAGCTGCGGGATGGCACAAGAGTAGATGCCAGGCATGCCTGAAGGAAAGATTTAAGGTGAAATACTACTAGGATCTGGAGGGGATACAGAAGACAAACATCGCGAGGAGGGGGCAGCAGCAGTGGGCACATGGCACCTCTGAATGAAGTGTCAGTCTATAGCAGGGCACACACACACACACACGCATTCACCCAGGGGTGCAGCAGCACTGGGCACAAGGCCGATGGCACCTCTGAATAAAGTGCCAGTCTATATTGAGCACTCACACGTTCACCCAGGGGTGCAACAGTACTAGGCACAAGGCACATGGCACCTCTGAATGAAGTGCCAGTCTATAGAAGGGCACACACACACGTTCACCCATACACACTCGCATCACGGTCAACCTGACCTGCGTGTCTTTGGAGATGTGAGAGGCAAACACACACAGATACACACTGGGCAGCCCACTATTACATTATATTATATTAGAGAGTATTAAATATTACATTGTAGAGCATTATATTACTATTATATACTGTATTATATTGTAGAGTATTATATATTATATTAGACAGTATTATATTGTATAGTATTATATTAGACAGTATTATATATTATAGAGCATTATATATTACCATATATTGTAGAGTATTATATTATTTTCCATGACCCCCTAATTAGTTATTATATAACAGTATACTTTAATAATACCTCTGCAGATTTTATTTTTTTCTCCAGCTGTCTGGAGTTTTTTTTTTTTTCTGCCCCCCCCGGCCATCGGACTTTACTCTTATTCTATGTTAACTAATGTTGTCTTATTTTAATTTCTTACTTTGTCTTTTATTTTTATTTTCTTCATCATGTAAAGCACTTTGAGCTACTTTTTTGTATGAGAATGTGCTATATAAATAAATGTTGTTGTTGTTGTTATGTTTTTTAGTGTTGTATAATATATAACAGACACAAACTTTTTTTTTTTTTTTTATACTGTATTGAGGATTTGTTCTGTTCTGTGTGTTGTATTGACCCCACCCCCCAGCCTACCTGATAGGAACTGCCTTTCCGGAAGTTTCTTCCATTTTTTCTCAACAAGGGTCTTTTCTTGTCTTCTTAGAGAGTCAAGGCTGGGGGGCCGTCAAGAGGCAGGGCCTGTTAAAGCTCATTGCGGCACTTCTTGTGTGATTTTGGGCTATACAAAAATAAATTGTATTGTATTGTATTGAATAATATATTATTATATTATCAGGTCGGGGACAGGCACTGGTACAGTACGTTCCCACACCCACCACACGACAAAACAGCTCAGAATCCTGGTTGGCAACCCCCCAGGCAGACACGCGGTCCAATCCCACCCTCTCTATCTGCCGCAGCCAGCCAGGTGTCACGTGGGCGTCCCCTTCTCCTGGTCCGGCCACTTGGGTCCTCAACAACGAGGAATGCTCTCGGGTAATCGCGCCACATGGCCGTAACTGAGGCTCCCTCACCATGCAGGTCACATGCCTCATTTGGGACTCGGTAACACAAAGACACACCAGTGGCACCCAAGGACCCTCTGAAGTGACGCACATGAAGGGGTCCAAGTCCTCGTCTCATTTTCTAGTGCCATCTCCATAGCAGACTTTAAGGCCGAAGTGGGCCTGTAAACAGGGACGCCGTGCATTTCTGTAATTGTGATGTAAATTTTCACTTGCGGCCAAACTGGCCCTAACTGCGCCATCTGTCAGAGGCCCCTGCTTTTTCCGGACAGTGAACTCAAAGCCCTTCGTGCAGCTCCTGCCCCGTGTCCATGGAGTGCTCACCCTTTTATTCACCCAGACAGTGCCCTTTAAAGTGGGTAGGCTGATTAATAGTAGACAGACCGTGTGTGTGTCCAGGTCACGTGTTAAAATGGACGTCACAAGTTTTCACACACAGTGGTGTGACGGGATAAGGAGAATGGCTGACTGGTGGGTGCCAGAACCAGAGCGTCAATGAATGAAGACTTGACATGTGCGTGATGCCCACGGTGCACCTGCTAAGAGCTGGGCAGACGGACGCTCACAAGTTGTCCTCTTTGGGCGCAGATCAGGTTCATCGGCTATCGACCCAACTGAGTTCCTACAAGAACAACGCTGGACGATGGAGGAACAGCCGAATAATACGCTCTGATCTGATGAATCTCGGGAACTACAGACTGGCACCAATGGCAGGACTGGAATACACAGAAACACCGATGAGGCAGTGAAGGCGCCGGGCAGGGGTTAGGGTCCTGGTGCCACTGTAATGCTGTCCTGTTTGTGTTTTGATATGAGGACATCTCCAAATCAGACATTTCATTATTTATTTTGCTCAGTTCTTGTGATAATAAACGTAACAACTTAAGACGGGCACCAACAAGCCCTCAATCCCTCAGACCCTCTACCCACTCCACAGCACGTGTGCTCCGCTCACTTTTAGCTTCCTCCAGAGTTTCACGGTTTTAAATATTTATTTATGTTACGAGCAGAAGGTGCGTCAGCTAGGGGTGCACAGAAACAAACGCTGACACCAATGGGATCGGCCTGATTGACAGGGCAATTACTGCTAACACGGCTCCTGACGAGGCCCACGACATCCTGAAATACAATTTCACCGATTGGGTGCATCAGTCAGGCGCAGGAAGGATTTTGTGCAGAAGGGAAATTGCAGGCTTGACTCGAGGCATCGGGTTAGTTACAAAACAATTTGGCGTATTCTAACACCCCCCCCCCCCCCACCAAAGGCCCCCCATTGCTTCTTTTTCATAATCCTAAGGAGAAGAAAGCTGCGGCACGCGTCCCCTTCACCAAGGTTAGGCTCATCACTTAAAGAGCCATCAGGTGACTCCACCACAAGAAAATGGAGTCGCACGGCCAGCCTGGCAAATGGCCGATGTAGTCAGGGTGGGCAAACGGCAGCTAGTGCCACCTAGAGTCTGATGGACGGACAGTGAGAGAAAGGTGCCACCTGATAGATATGAAAGGCACTGTATGACAGTTATATGTCTACAGATAGACAGCAAGTGCACTATACAGTAATACAGAGGTAGGCACCGAGTGTGCCATCTTATAGCTGTATGGATAAGAAAGGCAGCAGACAGAAAGCAAAGGGCACCAGATAATAAATGCTGAGATCAGCACAAGTGTCTTTCACTGTCCCTCTATAATATAGTGCCTTTCATGTCATCAATCTCTCTGTCACCTTTCATTCTATCTGTCTAATCTGTAAACTCACTGGCATCTCTTGCTCTTAATAATGATCATTTTTAAATGTATATAGCGCCTTTCACATGGACTTCACAGAAATTCAGAAAGAACAGCAGAACACATAAAACATTAGGTGCAAATAATATAAATAAGGCATTGAAACACAGCAAGGGGCCATAAACCATAAAGCCCCTGCACTTGGGGTCTCGTCACTGCTGGGTCGGACGTCTCTTCAGACTGTGAGACATTCTTCTTAGCGCACCAATGGCCGTGGTCTTTTCTTGCAGAGTTGCCCCCCTACCTATGTCTGTTATATAGTGCCTTCACATCTCGTCTCCTTCAGTCGCTGAACGTTTGCCTTCCCACAGCTTAGAGGTGATTGGCTGAAGTCTCGCTGCCCGCTTCCTCCTTTGTGACACGCCCCTCACCCACCCGGTGGTCTCTTTCTCCTCATACGAGTTGCCCGCAGTTGACTCTCGGTATCCCACCTCGCTGACGAGTCCTTCACCGCACGCTCCACGGAAACAAATTGGCCCCCCGCCTGCCTCCTCTCCCCTGGCGGCGGACGGCTCGACTCCTGACAAGCCGCTCATTTCTCCCTAATTGTTATTAATGAGAATTACTGAGAGCGCTGAGCGGAGCAAATAATGAGAGGCGCTCGCCTACTGACCGGACCGCACAAGGGGTCACTGCGTTACGAGCCCACAAGTGCTGACCTACACGCGAGGAGCTCAGCCAGCTGTTGAGTCAGCAGTCCGTGACAAAGAGCCTCTCACTCGCCGGCCCGGCTCCGCGCGTCACTGATGTCAATAAAGGAAGTCGGCATGCTTGAGTAAGCCCACCCGCCGACAAGTCGGGGCGGCCATCTCTCACCCTCAGCGCTGATGAAGTCTTCGAAAGCAAAGAAACAGACGAGTCCAGCAGCTCTCTAATAATGGCCTCTGAAAGGAGCTATAAAACAAAAAAGAAAGTCTCATAAAGCGGTCAGCTAGGTACACAGCCTCCTCGACCTGGACACGCAAACGCAGGACGGCGGAGGACTCCGAGGCCCTCAAAAAACTGGGGGGCACCCTTCAAGCCCTCCCACCCCCAGCCATTCTGCACAAACAGTCCACTGGCAGCCCATCCAGGCTTGGTACCGTACAAGACGCTGCTAGGAGAGGCTCACCGCACTGAACTGACTTAACGGCACTAGAAGACAGAAAGGAAAGGCGCTATATAACAGATGGATTAATTAGAGGGGCACAACATAACAGAGGGCTAGATAGGAAAGTCACTGTATAATAAAGAAATAGATAAAAGGGACCATTTGAAGGATGGATATGAAAGAGACCATATGATAGACAGATAGATACTGTAGATAGGAAAGGTGCTATACTGTATAAGAGATAGATATGAAAGACGCTATATAACAGATAGAAGATGCTATATGAAAGATATAGCAATATCTAACAAACAGATGATGCTATTAAAAAAAGACGTGAAAAGCACTACATAATAGACTGAAAGGTAAGACACTATATAATAAAAATAGATAAAAGGCATAATTTAAAGGATGGATATGAAAGAATATATGATAGATAGATATGAAAGGCGCTATATAACATACTATAGATATGAAAGGTGCTATATTGTATAAGAGAGATAGATATGAAAGATGCTATATAACAGATGATGCTATTAAAAAAATAAGACTGAAAAGCACTACATAATAGACTGATAGCAAAGTCACTATATAATAAATAGATAAAAGGCATAATTTTAAGGATGGATATGAAAGAGAATATATGATTGATAAATATGAAAAACTATTAAAAAATAAGATGTTACAAAGCACTACATAATAGTTAGACTGATATGAAAGTCACTATATAATAAAGAATTAGATATAAGGCATCATTTGAAGGATGGATGTGAAAGAATATGATAGACAGATAGATATGAAAGGCACTATACAACAGATAGATACTGTAGATATGAAAGGTGCTATACCGTATAAAAGATAGATATGAAAGATGCTATATGATACATAGATAGATGATGCTATAGGAAAGACACTATATAACAAACAGATGACGCTATTAGAAAAATAAGACGTGAAAAGCACTACATAATAGTTAGACTGATATGAAAGTCACTATATAATAAAGAAATAGATAAAAGGGACCATTTGAAGGATGGATATGAAAGAGACCATATGATAGACAGATATGAAAGGGCGCTATATAACAGATACTGTAGGTATGAAAGGTGCTATACTGTACAAGAGACAGAGAGAGATGAAAGATGCTATATAATAGATACTGTAGATAGGAAAGGTGCTATACTGTATAAAAGAGATAGATATGAAAAGCACTATATAACAGATAGATAGATAGATAGTGTTATATGATAGCTGAATATGAAAGACTATTAAAAAATAAGACGTTACAAAGCACTACATAATAGTTAGACTGACATAAAAGGCACTATATAACAGATAGGTCGATTATTTTCATTATTTTTTAGGTTCAAAAAAGAATGAATAGGAGCACAATGTACTTTAGAAAGAGCTCCGTAGGGGGCACCAGTGTTCTGTCACGTTTTGCTGCCAGTAGCTCATTCTGATCGGCGATGCCCAAATGTTAAATTTGAAGAGAGTCAAATACTGTGAAGGGCTGATATGGTTAAAAAAACTCAGTTTAAAACGCAAGAAAAGGTGGGGCTGCCTCACGGGCACACAAGCCCACAGACCTGATGGGCACACACCACCAGCGCTTCCTTTAAATTGCGGTTATTCTGGCTCACAAGCCCGGGTCCTAGAAGTTGCTTGTATTTAGAGAGCCGCAGTTTAAGTGAGGTGATTGACAAACTCAGAGGTGAACTTATTAACCTGCAAAATGACGGGCAGGGAAATGGGGTGGCAATTAGCGGGAGCTCTCAAAGTATGCCAACCCATCTCAGTCGAGCGGCAAATGTGCTAAAAGGCACTTCTGCAAGATGGAAAGGCGCGTGCGACAAACGTCAAACAAGAGAACGACGTCTTAATGGAAAAGATAACCAGAAGGCTGCCGAGTTTTATGAGCAGGCGCTCGCAGTGATTGCTGCTTGGGTTCAGGTGGGACGGTGCCCATAAGCACAGGGCGATGTCAAGGTGAAGGTTAAGATTATTGGCGTATGATTACATGATGGGACAATACCCACCTCACCCCCAAACCTCACAGCTCTTCCTCCATGGATGAGTACCTGAGCAGCACCAGCACTGTGGTGAGGTTGGCACTGGTGTGGTGTTGGGCCAAAGGACAGGGCAGCTGTAGGACTCTCAGCTGATTCCCAGTGAGATGCTGTGTGCCAAGAGGGGAGTGGTCAAGTGTGAAAGCAGTCCACCAGGGATGCCAATCAAAATGTGCAGCTTGGGCGCCACCTAGTGGTGGTGAGTGGTACCAATGCTGCAGTGATCTCTGCTGCTGTGTTTTTTCTTTTGATGCCCAGCTGGTGTCGAGACAGGGTGGTCTCCTAGCCTGTACACTGCTGTGGGTGCCTCTGGGTTTGGAATTTTCACTCATGATGTTGGAGGCTCAGCCGTTGGTTTCTTCAAGTTCTCCTCGGTTTGCTTGTGCCACGGCTTCTTTGGCGCAGATCTCTGAACCCTTCAATCCCGTGGCCATTTCTGCCATAGAAGCTGATGTAATGCTGAATCAGCCCCAGTCAGATACCACGTGTCCAAACCAGCTCAGATGCCTTAGCTGAAACGCCACTTCAGGCGCTGGCTGAGTGTCACATCTTGCCAGGCTGATCTCGTCTCAGATTTGATCGTGAGGATTTTGGTCTCGATTTTAACACCAGCCTCTTCCATAGGCACCACTCACTCAAGTGTAGGGAGTTGCCTGACCGACTCTGCAGTGGACTTTGGTGGCAGAAGGACCAGAAACCGATTGCCATCATGGGCTGCGGCAAGCCCAAGCTCAAAGTGCCCCCTGATATTGTACTGTGGGGCACCTGAGTCTTGAGAGGTCTCAGGGGTTTTGATGCAAACATCAGGAAAGAAGACTCGGCGGCGCCCACTCCTGCCCAGAGAGCATCAACCTGGTAAACACGGATGGCCTTTCCAAACGGGCCCTGGCACCTTTGTGCGTGGCGGTGCCGCTCGTGTCCGATTAGCCACACCCGGCGTGTGAGTGTTTGATGGTGGCCGCTGACATTTGCCGGCAGACATCTCCTCACATCCTCCAAATGTTACCGTTTCATTTCCCGGCTGGCTGCTTGCTAGGAGGGCGCAGGCATCAAAGTGGCAACCCGTGAGCTGCAATCCTCTGCCTTTTCTTCTTTTTTTTATCCTTGTGTTTTTAATTCCGACTTTGGATCTGCCTCTTTGGCATTTCAGGGGCGTGTGGGGGAGCTTTGTATACTTTCATGGCCGATCCTCCTAAGTTGGGCTGCTCCTCAAACGCCTTCAAAGAAACATCCGACGGGTCTCAGCAGCTTTCCATGAGGAAGGCCTTCCCAGAATGCAAAGCTGGCAAAGGGTACCACAGGAAATTTCACTGGCCCCTTTGGCTTTAGCCATTGCAGTGTGTTCTGTGACTGCTGGCATGAAAGGCGCCATATACATAGCAGACTGCTTGCTGACATTTGCCATCCTCATAATGGACGGCAGCCTTCATGTATTCCAGAATGTGCCATCCTGTGAGTGCTAGCGGGGGCCACAGCCATATCTGAATGAGCGCCACCTTTTCTGCCCAGTGTTCTGGTGGTCCTTGGTCTTTAAACGTGTCATGGCTTGGCCAGGCTCTGCCTTCTCCTCTTTCTATCTGTCCATTTTGCAGATTTGTCTTGCACTCCTTCTTGTATGAATTGATTTTCTAATTGTCCCCTGCCTTACCTTGTCCTTGTCATTTGCACGTTGAGCCTACGGGGCTGTCGCTCTGACGTCTCCATGCCCTCCCGCCGTACGCCTCTGCCTTGTTTTTTGAATTCTGACCACTTTGTTAGCATTCGCAGTGACGTTGTATTTTAGGTCTTTCTGGCTTTGGATTCCAGATTTGGTTTTGCTTGCGTTCCGTTTTTTCGGTAGCCTTCTTGATTCTTCTCTTTTCTTCTTATGTTTGAGAATATTTTGGAACAAAGTCTTTTACTGTGGCCTTTTAAGGGTCCCTTCTCCCTGGTTTCAGTGTTGGCTTCATTCTGGCCTGTGAGGCCTTGAAGCCTGCTTCTTGAGTTTAGGCCCAGGCTGATTTTGCTCACCCTTTAGTCCTAGTGCTTATTTATTTTCTTGAGTTTTGTGTGCAGGTTGATTGTGACAATAAGGTGGACGCCATCTGCCCAAGAGACATGAACATTATGGGCTGTTAGACGGAGAGTGTGGAAACTGGAGAACGACAAATGGCTGTTCTGCCACTAAAGAGAACAGTAAACGTGCCAGAAGGTGGAGCAGGAAAAAGTGGAAGCCTTAAAATGTACAAGAAGTGGGAAAGCAGATGGGACCAAAAACATCGAAGCACAACACGAAAAATCAAGTCAAAGAAAACCTGAAGCCCAACAGAATCCATCAGGAAAAGTGTTTGCTTTCAAATCCCAAATCTTGGACACCATCTTATAAAGCCTGCAGAAGAGGACGTCACTTTTGGTCACGGTGGCGGTCGTGCTAAGCAAGCTCAGAGTGGCAGCAGAAACGTAAACCAAACAAGTGTGTCACACACGTGTGTCTGGGGGGCAGGCTGAGGGCAGGGAGTGATGAAGTGCACTAACCCATCTTCTCCCTTCCCAGCCACACCCCCTTCTGACCTCACTTCCAGCTTGAACCCTCACAGACCCGCCTCTTTCTGTCCTCTCCCTATTTGGACGCTGACCCAGACAGTTCGGTGGAGTTTATATTTATTATTTTGCATGCCACGTACACCGTCTATGGGGTGGATCCCCTACTCTTCATCCTGTTTAACATTTTATGCCAGATTGAAAAATGGCTGTAGAGCGTTAAAGCCTACCTGGAGTACTCAGGCCTGTTTGGTGGGGGGGTCCCCTGAATCCCAACACTTTGTTGGCTTGTCACACACTCGACTCCTATTCCACATTGGAGCCCAGGTTGCTCCCTGGCAGCCAGCCTGGGTGATGTTGACCACAGACCTTCTGGTCAAACCTTAATACGCACGCCAGGGACCCCGAGAGATGCCATCCTGGACCCTGAGATCAGAGCAGCTCTGTGCCTACAGGCATCAGGAAGCACGTTTGTGGCTTATAAAGACACATTGTGCCAGCTTGGCACCTGCTGCTTTGATTTTCTCGATTTGATTGGGAGTGACGGGCAGTGTGGTGCATGTCCCCTCTAATTAAAATCCTAACTTTGTGGTAGCGTCGCCTTTTCTGATAAGAAAGACAGAAGTTCAGAGGTCAGGCAGTTCTGCTGTCTAATGACGGAGAGGCGTCCCGTGCTGATTAGCACAAGCAAGTGCAGTATGAAGTACCCGTGACAATACAGTATGACCCCAGAAGCCAATCTAGCTGCTACTCAGGCATCTGACCCCACCCAGCCAGCCACCTGCCACTCAAACCCCTAGCTCCACCCAGCAGCCTGTCACTCACACATGCGGCAATGCCAGCCTGCTGACACTCAAACATCCATCGAGCCCCGCCCAGTTTTACGCACTTCAACATCTAGCCCCGCCCACTCAAGCGCCGGACTGTCACACGCACACACACACACATCAGTTAGTCCGTTAATGTTAAGGTTTACCTTCACGATATTCGGTACTGTGGATTAAGGTGATTGATTTAAAGTACGTGTGACCGTTCACAGTGGGTGCCACCATTTTGGATTGATGTCGCTGTCTGAAATCGTACAGACTCGGATTTGAGAGACCAGGCCCCGGCTTGTGAGCAGGAATTCCGAGTCCGGAGTGCACTTCCGAGTTGGAGGTTGGAAATTGTGAATTCTGCCCGTTATTTGAATGCAGCAATAAAGAGTAAACCAGTGGGGGGGTCTGCAGCAGTAGTGATCAGAAGGACTCATCAATCGACCCCTGGGGTTCACCCCCTAAACGGGATGGAAAGGAGGGGTCAAAGTTACTCCTTTTCACAAAACCTTGAAAAAAATGGGGATCAGCAATATTGGCATGCGGAGTGTCGTCTGATGCCATTCCGAGGTTGTGGATCACCAATATGACATTTGATTCTTTAGCGGTGGTCCGAGCCCTCCAAGAGCAAACTTCAGAACCAGGCATGTGGGGTATCATTTCAAGGTCAGTGATTAGGAATATGAGGCGAGTTTTGACCTTACTAGCCCTGTATGGACCCCCATCAGAGGGTGACAAATGACAAGTTTCTGTTACAACCTGGGAAAATTTTGACTTGAAGCAGACAAACCTCTGAGGCGGCTCCTACCTCATGTAGTAAATGTCGACATTTCCTATGAACACCTTGGATTTGGGTGGTGTGGGCTAACCTGGACTTTTAAGCGCTTGGTTTAATGTCTGTTTATAGACTGTGGCACACTCACATGCACACACGCGTGACTAGGAGGAAGCTGAAGCGACCAAGTCAAGGTAATTCCACGCCAGGCCAGCGGGTGGCAGGGTACACTACACCTAATTCTGTTATCTCTGCAGACCAAACTCAGGAAATCCGGTCTGACCCCACATTGATGACACCACTTCCAGTTCCAGCACCAAGATGATGTCACTTCCCGTCTGGACCATCTTTTCACTGGACCACCATCTTTTCTGCTTAGCAGCAGTTCAGTTCATTTCAGGACTTAGTTCCATGCACATAAGTGCCATTTTGAAACCCATTTACAGCCAGGGACAATATCTGGGTGGCTGCCCCAAACCTTTTTGTGTGTCTCGAGGCTGTTCACTTCACAACAGATGTGTGTTATGTTACGTATACTACAGTAGCGACAGAATTCCTTCAGTCACAGGGAGGGGAGACGTTGACAAAAAAAACAGACAAAAACTGGGAAGGAACCAAAATGGACAACACAAGTCGAAACTCCAGATACTAAGAAGGGCCTTCTCTTTCAGCCAAGTCACAGGACGTTTCCAAGCGACTTAATCCCGTAGTGTCATCAGTCAAAGGGCAGACCCCTAGAAATACTGGAGCTACCCTAACAACTGATCCTCAAACGTTACAATTAAGATGCGTTTCAAACTAACTAGAGGTTCACAGTCTGCAGCAACAAAGCCCCCAAAATAAATCTGAGCCAACAAAGCGCCAAGAAGCCATCCATCATAACGGGGGTGGGCTGTGGGGTCAGCCAAGGCTCAGATAAAGTCGTGCATTGATAGAACTTAGAAGCCAATGAAGGGACATCAACATCTCACTGCCATCTGACAGCCCGAGTGTCACATTGGTTTTTGTCCCTACAGGGCCACCCAGGCGCCACAGTTTCACACTCAAGAGTGCCAGCCTTACAAACTCCCAGATCACTGCCAGCTCGCCCTCACAGCGGGTCAGGGTTTCTTACCATTTTGGCCGACTTGTCGATTTCACCACTGGGGACATCCCATCCCTGTAGAGACTCTTGGTCTTACTGAAGTTCACGATGTTGAAGATCACCCTCTGAAAAGGAAGCAAGGGACAGAAATGAGCCAACACTGCAGGGTCATGCGATTCCACTTGATGACTGCACTGCCACCAAGAACAGAGACCAGGAGAGACGGACACACACACACACACCAGTCCACATCTGTTGTAAAGAGTAGAGTGTAGGCCGATTGTCCACCATGGTCCGGTTATCCTGGCCCCCTAATCCTCCCCAGCTCCTAATTGGCTAACTCCCTTTGTCACCCCTTCACCAGCTCATGTGTGATGAGCACAGAAATGGCTGCCGTCACAACCCCCAGGTGGATGCTGCACATTGGTGGTGGCTGAAGTGGATCCTCACTCTTTACGTGAAGCACACTGAGGAGTGAGAAAAGTGCAACATAAAACATGGACGGTGACTACACTAACCACACACTTAAAAAAAAAATGGCAGCACCCATTAAAGAAACCAACACTGCACTGAAGCAAATCAAGAAACAAACTACAGAAACGTTCAGTGGCTTTCCTACAAGACTCCAAATGTCCCCGTCCGAAATTGTAACAGGAAACAAAAAGTGTGCCCAAAATACACTAGAAAGATGACAACACATTTAATCTGAAACGGTGGGTGGAGCACAGTCGGACATCATCTGGTCATCATGACACTTTCCAAACGCCATTCTGCTCAGATAGTGTAGTAGGCAAGACAGAGGCAAAACGAATGGAACTCAACACACATTGGAAATGAAAGGCGCAGAAAGTAAAAGACAACTATGTCGCCACAAACAACTGCTATATAATAGACAGATAGATGCTATATAATTGATAGATAGATACTATATAATTAATAGAGAGATAGATAGATGCTATATAATTAATAGAGAGATAGATGCTATATAATAGAGAGATACTATATAATTGATAGATGCTATATAATTGATAGATGCTATATAATTGATAGATAGAGAGATAGATACTATATAATTAATAGAGAGATAGATGCTATATAATTAGATAGATGCTATATAATTAATAGAGATAGATACTATATAATTAACAGATAGATACTATATAATTGATAGATAGATAGATGCTATATAATTAATAGAGAGATATACTATATAATTAATAGATACTATATAATTGATAGATAGATACTATATAATTGATAGATAGATGCTATATAATTGAGAGAGATAGATACTATATAATAAAAAGATAGATACTATATAATTGATAGATAGAGATAGATAGATGCTATATAATAGAGAGATAGATGCTATATAATAAATAGACAGATAGATGCTATATAATAAATAGATAGATAAATGCTATATAATAAATAGATAGATAAATATATAATAGATACTATATAATTGATAGATAGATAGATGCTATATGACAGATAGATAGATGCTATATAATTAATAGAGAGATAGATAGATACTATAATTGATAGATGCTATATAATTGTTAGATAGATAGATGCTATACAATTAATAGAGATAGATAGATACTATATAATTGATAGATGCTATATGATAGATAGATAGATAGATAGATAGATAGATAGATAGATAGATAGATAGATAGATAGATAGATAGATGCTATATAATTAATAGAGATAGATAGATACTATATAATTGATAGATAGATAGATAGATAGATAGATAGATAGATAGATAGATAGATAGATAGATAGATAGATAGATAGATAGCATAGTTGGCAGGATTAGATAGCTATGCTCTATATAACAGTAGATAGTAAGGTGCTATATAATAGATAGTTTGTAAATATCAAATCAATTCCACATTAATAATATGGTACCTTTCTTTCTCTCTTTTATAGTGCCTATCATATCCATTATTATATCTGCCCATAAAGCGTGTCTAATGCTACAGGTTTTTCTACCAGTGCGGTGCCCGTGTGTTGCGTACATGTGTGTGATTGTGTTTAGTTTTGTAGCAGATCTCACACACACTCACTCACACAGACGGACTGACTGGCTGTGCCCATCTCAATAAGAAGAAGTCAAATATCGAGCAAACAATTCCCATTTGCTGCTCATATTAAATGATCTAATAAGACTGTATGATGGGCTAAACTGTATGAAGCCCAAATCCTATTAATCCTTTTCAATGTGAGAGCGGGGATTGTGGCAGGCTGATTTAGGCCCAGGTAAAATGACATTAACTGATGTTAAGACTGGCAGCAGGCTCCTGTAGTCAGGAGATAAGGCCATCGCTGCTGGCATTTCAATTACTCTTTACTGCCCTGGACATCTGTTGCCAACTTAGTTTTCGCTTTTCCTCAGGCAGAACGCATTTCCATTCTTCTGCCTCCCTCCCGCTCCCTCGGCTGTTTACAAAGCAGGATTGTTTTATTCCGCCGCTCGGATTTTGCTCGTTTAATCCGCTCGTTAAGTACGCATTAACACTTCATAGTCATTTAGATGAACACAAAGCTCAGAGCGAGAGGCGCAGGCCTGTGTGGCGCCCTGCGGCTCCTCTCGGAGGAGATCACACAAGTGGAGGTCATCTAGCGCCTTTCGGTTGGACGTCACGCTGCATCCTCAGCCGCATTCTTGAGTTGTGTATTCCTTGGGGTCAGAGTGGGCAGCTGAGCGTCTCTCAAGTTATTCATCTCTCCCTGTGCCCCTTGGCCCCCTCTTCTCCATGGTGATTAAGATGGCCTCCCTTGACACACACACAAACACACACAGCTGCAGCTGACTTTATGTTCTCCACAGAACATCATGACAATAACGGAGAGCCCCCATGATGACGACTAGATGGTTTGTATGATCGACTCTGGAGATTTTCTGAGAGGGTCCTTTTTAGAAAAGCCACAGCAAGACTGGCACACTAAAACCATCAACTGATACACCACAGCCTAAGGAACTGTGACTCCTCCAGAAGGACCTTGGACGGCTGTGGGCACCAAGAGCAGACGTCGCCAGCCTGTTGTGCCTCCTGACCGCCATAACAATGATGGGGAACTGAAGCAGGGCGACGGCAAAGCACAACAGCCAGCCCAAATGAGCTCCACAAGCCAAGGGGGAAACACGAACAGCGGAGACCAGGGGTGGGCAGAAGAGCTAAAAGTTTGCATATTTCAGACTTGTGACGGCTTTGGTTGGCATGACGCATCTGCATAAAGTTTCAGGCTTTTCCTAAGAAACAAACACATGAAATACTGGGCTTGCACCCCGGCAGGCCCCCTTACTGTCAGGGCACTGCTTAATAATACCCTGTTGGTCAAATGGACTCCACAGCAGCTACTGGGCTCTGCGTCTTGAGCCCTTCTTCCTTCCTCACTCGTGTCACCACCATAAGGACAAGACACGGACATTTCCTGTCATCTGTAGTCAACGTCGTTATTTCCTCCTTTCATTTGTTTGGATGGGCCAGTCTCAGCATTACTTAAGTACCGCGGAAAATCAAGAGGAGAGCTGCTGGGCAGACTGAGGACAATGGAGGGCAATCAGCAAGGAACCAAACGGAGATGAGGAGGTCTAGAGTGAAGCCAAATGGGGTGTGACGGTATATAGCGCCCTGAAGTGTAGTGGGCAAGTTATGCTGAAGTTAGTGAGGCTTCGTCTGGAGGACCCTGTGCTGTGGGGGTCTCCATATTACAAGAAAAACCAAAACAGTGCCAGAGGAGAGCAGTACAGCGGCTTCAGCAGGACCATGGAGAGCAACCAAGAAAAGCCTGACAGAGACGAGCTTTTAAAACAAAGGAGGATGACAATGGGACACGACTGATGAGAGGAGTACAAGTTCAGGGACACACACTAGGGAGGCCTCCATATTACAAAAAAGAGCAGCACCAGAGAAGAACAACTAGGCTGATGCAGGACTACGCAAAGAGACCAGCAAAAGGCTCAAAGCAGACCACCGTGATCAGCGAGAAGAGAACTGGAGGAGCCGGACATTTCCAGTTTAAGCTGCT
Organism: Erpetoichthys calabaricus; assembly: GCF_900747795.2. Lineage (NCBI taxonomy): Eukaryota > Metazoa > Chordata > Cladistia > Polypteriformes > Polypteridae > Erpetoichthys > Erpetoichthys calabaricus. The sequence goes on along the minus strand of NC_041403.2, from coordinate 169,368,113 downwards.
GGTAATTAACAGGACTGAACTGGGCTGACGTAGGCTACAAGGTATAGCACCCCCTGTGTGTAGAGTACAAGTCAAAGGACGATCTAATGAGGCTATACAACACACTAGTCAGGCCTCGTCGGGATTACTGTCCACAGAGGGGGTCTCTACATCACAAAAAAGACACAGCAGTGCTACAGAGGGTCCGGAGAAGAACAGTAAGGCTGGTTCAGGACAATGGAGAGGAAAAGAGTGAAGGTGATGAACCAAAGAAGTGGAGATTAACAGGCGCAAGGGCTGAAGTGGACGCAAACAGTGCAGAAGGCTACTGAAAGTTATATATACAGTATAGCGCCTCCAACACGGGCACACGTCAAGGGGGGTGACACCTGAGCTGGTAAGCGCACTAGCCAGGCCTCATCGCCTGAAGAAGATCCACAGGAAAACCACTGGGCCATTCAGGACCACCGAGAGCAACTGAGGAAAGGCTGAAGGAGAAGAAGCTTTAACCCTTAAACTGCCACATACGTAGGAGGTTAATGCACCCCCAGAAGCCAAATACTTTTTTGCTCCACTTTTTAAGGAAACGTCACAATTCACCAAGAAAAAGTGAAATTTTAACGGAACACATGCAAAGAGCAATTACACAATTACTGCAACCCTGATCATTTTACACACGGCCAACAAACTATAAAAACTACTGCAACAATCTATTATGATACGTACAAGGTGCGACTGACGCCACTGAAGAAATTCAGTCAATCAGCGAGCCAACTGTGCTTGAACGGGCTGCACGCAGGCACACAGAGGCCAACACGGACGCTGGCAGGCCAGTCTAGTGCAGCAGCTCAATCCCTGCTGCAGGGGGCGCCAGTGGTCCTGAGCAGGCTGCTCAATGAATGTACAGCACGGACTGGTCAGCTCCGGCGTGCTGGTATATTGCACTGGGAATCAATTATAGCTGGTTCCGACAGTTTAAGGGTTAAAGCAAATGGCGTTGCCTACCTGGAGTGAGCCGGTGCCACTAAGACGACTAATAGGATATTAGGTTATATAGCGCCACTGATGTGAGGAATACAAGTCAAGGGAGATTAAAGAGAATCAACAACAAGCGGCGCAGCGGTCAAGTGACTGCTAATCACACCAAGATGGCCAATGCAGCCTGTCCAGCCCAAGAGCTGACCATTGGTTACTAAACAAAGTCCCCAAGAAGCCCCAAATGTCATTGTGGAATCTGCAGGTAAAGTTGGCATCAAAGTGTGTGCATCTACAATCAAAAAGAGTGGCACAAGTGTGACCTGCATGTGACGTGTGCCAGGAAAAAGCCTCTGCTCTCCAACAAGAACATCAAGGCAGAGACCAGGCCTTCTGGGATCCACACTCAGGGCAAGCGCCCCCTGCTGACCTCACAGCAGCATACGAAGCTCGTCCTAGATGGTAGGTTGCCCCTCTCAATTTTGTCTACAATTTCGGGCCTTTGGAATTGTGGGTAGTGTTAGGGCACATCTGACCCCAAATCCAAGACCACCACCCCCCCCTTCCCAATCCAAGTGGACCTCCACAAGGCCGTTCTCATGCGCTTTTGTTAGTTTCCACACTGAGCCGGCAGCTGGAGTGTATTGTTCCAACTAATTAGAGCTGCAAAGAAGTGGAAACCGCAAACAAACAAATAAACAAATAAAAGCTTTCCATCTTGGCTACTTAATTAAAATCTCCCAATCAGTGCGGTAAACAAACAGTTTTTCTTCTTTATTTAAATACCCGAGGACTGCGGAAAGTCGCTCCAGAAGTGGCGTCTTCATGCCTACCTGCACTCACGTCGGCCCTCGAGAGCTGAGAGGACAGACACCATGGCGCCAAGGTGCCAATGTGCAAGAGGAAAAAAGGAACAAACATGGCAAAGTGTAGCCCCCCTCTGGTGAGCCCACAAAGACCACCACCTCAAATATCTCATCAAGCTCTGTGAGGAAAGAGAGGAACTGGGCTGGAAAGGGGCAAAAACTGGCACTTCAGTGAGCCTGGCATCATGTGGAGCCTCTGAAATGCCAAGACGAGGCCCTGCCTGCTAAATCAGAGCCCCAGGCTATGCCGAGGCCTAACCAAGAAACGAAGACATAAAAAGGGGACAAAGCCCAGGACTCCCCCTTAAGAAACAGGAGGAGGGCAAACCATAAAAACCTCTGCTTCAGAACAGGAATCAAAGAAAGCTCTTTGAAAATGAATTACAAGTTACAGAGGGGGCAGGAATAAGCGGAAAGACAGAAAATCCAAAAAGCCGATCTACAGAGCCTGACTCCCTGCCAGGGAGGGGGCGGTCCTCTGGATGAAATGTCATGGTGACCCCGCCCATTGAAACCTCATATAAACGGAAGCGGTGGTCCTCTGGCTGTAATGTCACGGTGGCCCACCCAATTAAACTCTACATAAGGGGAAGGGGCGGTCCTCTGGATGAAATGTCATGGTGGCCCCACCTACTGAAACTCTATATAAAGGGAGATGTCATTGTAACCCCGCCCACTGAAACTCCATATAAACGGAAGGGGTGGTCCTCTGGCTGAAATGCCACGGGGGCTCCACCCACTCAAACACTACATAAAGGGAGGGGGTGGTCTGAAATGCCATTGAGGCCATGCCCTTCATGGAGTAAGTCGGGGTGGGCAGGATGGACACAATGATTACTGAGTGTGGTGAGACGAAAGGTGGGATGAAGGGGCTATGACAGACAATGAAGGGGGACCAAGATGGGCATCAGGTTATTGAATAACCCTTAAAAACGAGAAGACAACATGAGCGCTCACTGCTTTATAAGACATGGAAGATGAACCCGGGACTCAACTGATGGCACACAGCGCAGTACAAAATAAACACAAAAATAAAATCAAATACACGAGAGAAACATTCATGTAATTATAAAGCCAAATGATAAAAAAAAATGCAAGAAGTCAATTTCTAATGTCTGAATGCTCATCTGCAACTAAGAAAACAAGACCACCACCGGCAGTCCCTGACTAAACTGCTAGAATTGATCAAATATACTAAACGGAAAGAAAAAAAAATGTTAATAAGAAAAAAACAAAACAAATGGAAAACAAAGGAAGGCGGAGCAGAACTTCAACTATGGGGTATAATTAGAGGGGACGAACAACGCGGCGACTAAATGGTAATTTAGCAAAATAAACAGGGGTGTCAAACCGTAATTATGTCCCCATAATCAGAAAGCATTTCATAGAGCAAATGACAAATATTACAAACATTGACAGATCTAAACAAGGGTAGTTTTTACATTTATTTAAGCAAGTAATTAGTTCCTGGTAATGACTGAGAATAATACAAATAATTTATGTATTAAGTGGGTATTGTGGCATTTATGTAAGATGACAATAGTGTTCTGGTCATCATTACAGTCACATGAACACGCCACACTGAGCCTACAGGTCCTCCCAGTGCTCCTGTCCCTTAGGCTGGCTGGTGTGTGCATCAAGTGGGCCCTCCAAGTGACTGGCGGGCGATGGTCCTCTGCATGCTGTTAAGTGGACTTGACAATGTAGGGGTCTTGGGGTGGCTGCAGACCGCAGGACCCTGAATTGGACTTCTTCTTCGTCTTATTGAGGTGTCGTGGTAGTGCAGTGGTGAGTGCCACTACTTCAGAGAAAGTCCAGAGAAGAACCGCGAGGAGTGAACCTTCAAAGAGGTGACAGGACTGAGGTGTCTGCCAGCTGTCACTTTCTCTGCTGCAGGCTATGGTGGGTGGTCTACGTCAGCCATATAGCGCCTTACTGCGTGTGCAGCTTTGGTCTCCTCTGACGTGGACACTAACTTAGGGAGTATGGTGCCCAGCGTCCCGGGGGGGTTACACTTACGTTCAGCATAAAGGAGGCCTCGGAACATAAGCGGATTCCCAGTCAAGGGGCACACTGTGCCTGCTGCACGCTGCCCACCTTGCCCTGCTGTGCCATTGGGCTCACTCTAAAGGCCTCCGATTTCCGGATCCATAGAAAGACAGCAGGGCGCGCCAAGCTTTTTAGCAAACCCGTACCGCATCAATCACGCAGGTAAAATTAAAACCCTTTGGCATTCTTGCTATCACCGCTTGCATCTGACAGCGTTCATTTCAGAGCCGGGATAAAACGCTGCCCAGGCATGGCTGGCCTTTTGTAAAGATTATTAAGCTGCTAAATGAGATTTTTGAGAAATCATTTATAAAAGCTGCGGCGGGGCGACAGATTTGTGATTCGGCCACTTGAGTTCGGCTCTGCCCCGATGTTTCACGCGTGAACGAGGCTCGGAGGCGACGGTTGAATTTCTGAAGGTGCTCCTCGCCTCACTTGCTTTGCTTTTTAATTTTCATCTCAAACTACAAATCTGTTTTCTGTCTTTTGGGTTCCCCTTTTGGATGCCCTGTAGGGGGGCTGCTGAACTTCTCAGTCCGCCAATGCGCCTCTCATGGCCTTCCTGGGGGCGCCCATCGACGGTCCGACTGCAGCCTTCAGTGATTTAAAAGTGGAGACATGGCACACGGCACACCTACCCAGACAGCGGTGTTTACTCCAGCTATTAATAATTCATTACATTTATATAGCGCCTTTCTCCGTACTCAAAGCGCAATCCACACAGGGAGGAACCGGGAAGCAAACCCACAATCTTCCACAGTCTCCTTACTGCAAAGCAGCAGCACCACCACTGCGCCACCTGTGAGGACATCCGCCTAAGGGTCACAGGTGACGTGCACTGGCTACTTCAGAGTCCCCTGGTGACAATGAGGGGGCTCATGGTCCTTGTGATGGACTGGTGCCCCCTGCTGGGACAGATGTGGAGACCCCCAGGACCCTGTCATGTGACTGAGGCAGCTCCACTGCCAGCTAATTAAAATGATCGTTTTCTTTGGTTTCGACGTTGATTTTTTACTTCATTGAGGCCTCTTTTAAAAATTCTGCCAGCTTTCTAATAAGCGCCTAAATACTAAAGCGGGCACAGACCTTCTAACTTGTGCCTGTCTGGTATTTCTCACGGGGGTGATGGCGCCCAGTTTATCCTCCTTTCTCCTGTTAGATTTCAGCCCAAGTTCCCCCCTTTCTGTTCATCTGCTGTGCTCTGTGCATTTCGTGGGCGGTTCCTCGAGAGGCGGGGCCACCTGCCCGTCACCACAAGGCCCCCAGTCCCCTGCGGTTCATTGAATGCGCTCACGGTGTGATTATTCTGTGCTTTCTGCAGTCTTGGACTTATGTATTTGGATTTGTTCGTGTCTGGATTATCTTTACCTTTTCAGGAGTTTCTTTTTGCCTCCTGTGCTCCTTAAAGCTTTATTTTGTTGCGGAGCATTTTTTGTATAAATCAATCTTTTTATTTATAAAGGCTTTCACTACTAGCCTGGGGTTTGATGGTTTCCTCCCTCTTGAGGGCATTTTGAATATTTTTGTGGACTCTTTGCAGTGAGGAACTCTCCAGTTCACAACATTCACCCTCACCATCCTCAGCCGTCTGAGGATAACTGGACATCAAAGGTATGTCACATGTGGGGGTCTTCTCATACCGGTGACAGACAGGACATTCACAAGAAATTCTACTTGACATAAGAGGGCAGTGTACAATAGAAACTAAACGAGACACAACGTAACGCAAATCTAAGACCACCCAGCATAAAACACAACATGACACCAGAAAAGGCCACGGACTCTCAATCCAAATCAGGGTCAGGGGGTATGAAGGGTACCCTGGTGGTGCCATCCTTTGTGATTACACAGTAACCGCTATGTATGCCCAGGGGGACACAAGAAATGACCAAAACGGGGAGATGCCAGGCCCCCTGAGGTGAGCAGTCACTTACCAGGCAGGTCACCTCTCAAATTCCACCATGGCAGTGAGCTGGCCAGATTTGTACAATGGCTATGGCACACCCATGTGATGGCACAGCAGATTCTGGTGCCCATGAGAACTGTCTCCTTAAAAGCAGTCACCACCTGGTCCACTCATGGGGTGCCAGGCAACGTAAAGCACAGGTTTGTGGGAGGGGGGTGGGCACACACACACGTTGTCATGAGCTCGCTCTCACTTCCCTGATGTCCCCTTATGTCCTCTCGCCCTCATTCCTATCCTCACAGCCTTGGACTTGAGCACTGGGCACCAGACTCGGGGTGAGCTGGTGTTAGCCGTGAGCATGAGGTGAGGTGCCAGTGCTGAGCCGAGCACCAGAGTCACTGTCATTAGAGCATCTGAATAATCAACATGTGGATTGGCACGGGCAGGACGGGCAGCTGCTACTAAGTGCTCTCTGTACCCGAAGGACACCCCGTCACCATCAAGCCTGACTCCTAATGGCAGTGCTCCTGTTCCACTCTGGCAGGCTTTGACCATTTGATGGCTACAATGCTCACACACACACACACACACACACACACACACGGGTACACTAAGGTACGGGCAGACACGAGTGCACTCACATTCACTTACACGGATAGATGGATGTGGGGTATCCAGCACATACATACACACACGTACATACAGGCGTGTACTCACACACACACACACACATTGAATCACAGACGGACCCGAGGTCCTGTCCTGCTGCTTTGATTCTGCTTGGTCACTTCATTTTTTTTTTTTTTTTTTTATATAGCGCCCTTCACTGTGTGTCAATCGTGAAGAGGAACAGGAAAGAGAAAAAGAAAGAAGAACGAGTGGCTCGGCCATCAGCTAGCAGGACTGAGCGTCAGTCCACAAGTGACTCTAGGCGCCACTCCCTCACATGCCATCTGCAGGCCTCTGTCTGTCTGCCACGGGCACATCTCCATACTGACACAGCGACTGGCATTGGCAGCCCAGTTGCTACACTCTCTCCCTGGCCCTCCATCATCTGTCACTGTGCTACCTATTATATAGTGCCTTTGCTATCTGTCATGTCATGCCTCTCTATGTATTGACCTAGCTGTCTCTTATTTAGTGCCTTTCATGTCGAGATCTATCACAATGTATTATTATAGAAGGCTTTCTTTAACCATCCATCTTCTAAACTCACTTATCCAATGCAGGGCTATTTGGAAACTGGAGCAGAGACCAGTGAGCAGTGGGTGTAGAGCAGGAACAGCACCAGGCCCATCCTGTCATATAGCGCCTTTCACATCTATTATATAGCGCCTTTCTTTTCCCTTCTATCAATTCTACTGTATTTCTCATTAAATCTGCTGTATCCATCTATCTACCCACAATATAGCGCCTTTCTCATCTCTCTCTCTCTCTCTCTACGTCTCCGTTTTCACGCTGATCTCCTTCTCACTCTCTTTGACATCCCAAAGTCAATTTGCTCGTCATGCGGCGGCTGCATTCCATCTTTGCCGGCGTTTTCGCTCGGGTCCCTTGTCAAGCGATTCCGCAGCCGTGAAATTGTCAGGGATGATGGATGAGTATCAACCTGCTGCTGTCTTCCTGTCCGTTCCCTGGAGACTGACATGCTTGCTGACTGTAAGGAGAAAAACAGCCCAGAAGCCCCTAAACACATCTCTTTACTTTTGTTGCATTTTTCACTTTCTTCTTTGTCGCAGTTCACGTTTGTCGTTTTGAATGAGTGATTACGTTAAGGACCACCTCAGCAGGGACTGCATGGGGAGACGATGGCCGCGAGGGGCTTTGGGGCCGAGGATCAGGCTGACGGATGAGCTGCTCAGAAGTCTGAGCACACAGGGCCACAGGCGGGAGATGGCACTTGCTGAAGCTTCAGGGACGCCCGGCACTGCTGGATATGTGAGCTCGCCGCAGTCAGCAGCCTCTTCATCTTGTTACGCTGAAATATAGCGTCTTTACCAGTCAGCCGAACCACAAGGCTCTCAGTCAAGCAGGTTTATCAATGCCAAGTACGTGCGCTGGGCTCATCACATTCAAACAACCCACGCGGACTCTGCTATTTAGCATAAACCACTCCCCTTCTGATTGCCACGCCCCTCCACCAGTGCCATTAATATCCAGGGCAGGGTTTAAAGGTCTCACACGGGTCACAGCATTGCCTGCCACACCAAAGGCCAAGTCACGAGATCAAACACTCAGCCCTGCGGTGGACCTTCAGGGCTCGAATGATGTCGGAATGAAGACACACCTGCGGACTCCTGCATTTCTACCTGTGGAGCGCAAACCGAATCTCTGGAAGAATGATGACATCCACCTCCTCTTGACTCCGATGCCCAGAGTGAGGGGAGGTGACGTCTTTAATGCCAACCCCATTGCGCCCAGGAAGCACTTCTAGGTCAGGATGGGACTCCATGAAGAGGGGAAGTCCTCTCCCACCAGTGCCAAACTGGGAGTCCCATGAAACCCGGCGGGTGTCCAAACTGGGGTTAAAATCGAGAAGCACCGCCACCTATCAGGCTGGGGGATGAACTGTTCTTGGCTGGCAGCCTCTCCCAGTGCACCCATTAAAGGAACAGGAGCCACCCCAGCTGGGATACGCCAGCGGTCTACGCTGTCCTTCCATAATAGAACCCTGGCCGAGTATGGAACCTTTCTCCATACCATCCATTAGGTCTAGGGGGGCATCAAGGAAGTGTTGGGGTGTCAGCAGGGTCCGAACACAAAACCAACAACAAATACAACGGGCGCTTGATGACGCAAAAGACCATAAACACAAAGAGAAGGCGGCTTGGCGACACGCTCTCTAAAGCGAGCGGCTCTCGTCTTCCTCCGCAGCTCCGCCCAGACTGCAGTTCAGGACGCCTCCCTCCGGGGCTGGAAGGGGTGGAGTCATTGGCCCTCATTGGGAGGTCTTCTCACCGCTGTGGGTGAAATAAAAGAGACCAGAGTGTTAGCGCCACCTCTCACCCTGGGGTGGTACTGCTTACCTCATGCCTGTCTATATGTGCCTCTGTATTTACAGTCGTGTTCATTTATTTTAAAACTTCTTTAATCACTATCCTCGATTGAGGCGAGTATCCTTCAAATTTTCTACTTCATGGACTTTTGATTTTCTTTCGCTGCTTCCCATTTAACCCTTTGAGGATCTCCTCTGTATTCTTCCTGTGCTACTTAAGCTCTTCACGTCTATTAAAGTTACTCTGTTTTATTAGTGTCAGCCCAGGTTTTTCTTTTCTTTTCTTTTCAGTTCCCTATCCCTTTCAACAGCCTTGGCTTCATTTTTAGGCCTGCTTCTTGAGCTGAACTTGTGTCGGGATACTGGGAAGTTCCAAACGCACAGGTACAAAACACTTCAAAAATCAGTTGAAGACACTGTCAAAAACCCCGACTAGAAACCCAAAGGGCTGAGAACAAGTCTTTATAAGAACAGATTTATAAAAACCAAACGGAGGTCCGTCGAGCACAAGGAACCGCCAGAACAGGCAAAGCGATCCGCTGTCCACAAGTCCTGAGGCAGTATCCAAAAATGGTGGTCATAAAACAGCACAGCGCAGAGGTTCAAACATTTAATAAATCAAGACCTAATGGGCGTAATCCAAAACACCGAGCACAGGCTCGAAAATCCAGAAAACACACAGCAAAAGTGAAAGTAACACTCCACTCCACAATCAGCCGCCAGGAACTACAGGAGGCCCCATCTTCCTGGAGGTGACTCCGCCTACAAAACACACAGCTGATAACCTAGGCCACACCCCTTTCCCAACACACACACTTGGAAAAATGTCTGTCTATTATAATAAACAAAATCTTGGGACGAGAGACGAGATGCGACTTTCTCAGAGAGAGACTTTCGTGTCCCGCGAGACGAGACTTTGTGCCTAAAAACAAAGAGCAGATGACAAAGCAGAACGTTGGCACGATACACATGCAGAGCAGGTTAGAGATAATGGAAGTACGCAAATTCAAAAGTCTCAAAAAACTGATAGTAAAGATCTCATTAGCGCAAACGAATGTAAATGATTACTCGGTGAAATAACGGAACAGCAAAAACAGATTGAATGTATCGTTCGGATTTAAATTTTAAGTGGGAGACTTGTAGATCGTCTTATAATTTGTGTTGCCATCAGGGAAAAGTCGTGTTTCAATGAAGAGACGTATCCACGAGAATTAAAAGATAGTGGATTTCACATTCACCAAACCACCAAACACAAGCGGCAGAGACGAGAAGTGGCTGGCGTGTAGCGCAGGCTGGGGGGTTGGCGAGTGAAGCCCCCCCTAGTACATTATAAACGAAAGAAACATTAAACCAAATCAATGATCCAAAAGGCACTGCGCACACCAGCCAGGGGTGATGCCACTTTGGCTCCAGGCCTCTTTCTCAGCCTGGCTGCTTTTTTTTTTTTTTTTAGATGATGCCCGTTTTTACCTTTCATGGATCGCCCAGGCAGCCCGTCTGATATTCTAGTTTGTGGACTCGTTCCCTTCAGCCTGTCTTGTAGATTTTGTTTTCCTCAATAAAATGGCCTCCCTAGCCCTTTCGAGGACTGCGCTGTGTTTTTGTGTCGCCAGTGCCCCCCATCTGGTCATGTATAATATGTGTTGTCAGGCTTGTGCACTGAGGGGACATTTCACAGCTGTGTTAAGGTATGCAATACCACCCCGAGCAGAGAGAGGGCGCTGTCACGAACTCCATCTGCAGTTCAGAGGCTCGCCAGCCAGGTGACAAGTCACCCACCTTCTGCTTCGGCGTCCACCACAAAGCCTTTCTGTGACTCGACAAACGGATCTGTGACAACACCTCATGAAAAGAAAGTAAAAAGGACAAAGCCAGCGACCCAAATGTGAAGAAAGGCCACCTGCCCTTGAACGGACTGAACGCACCTTTTAGTTTTCCACTTTTTTTGGAGTTTGATTTTTCTGTTTCTTTTATTTTATTTTTTCATACTGTGATGGCACAGCAAGGAAATGAAACATCGGCACGCGGCGCCTTCCAAAAGAGCTAACCTGCTTATCGCAGCGGCTGATTACACACAAGGCAGACTTTATTAAACTCGGTTATTAGCAGATCAAGGGCAGAGATTGGAGTCTCGCACACACACACACACACACACACACACGTGCACAGCTCCCCCCTCTGGCACACTGGGGGCACAGCAGCCCAAGACCCACCTGTCAAATTTCTGTTTTGCTTCCAGAAGAAAATCCACTTGAACACACTGCGGCGCGTTAGGGCCAAGAAATGACAAGACTGGCACTCAGCAGGCCCGTGGCGCCCCACCTTGTATTGGCGGCTGCTTCAGCACCTCAAGTGGGAATCTTCTCACACATCAGACCCACGCCATCTTGATGGCTCACGGCGCCCCTTTTGTCAGGCTAATCAATCAGGTCTGAGAATGGACAGATGAATGAAATAAGACTCCCAGCTATGGGGGTCCGTGGATAGCGCACCTCTGTGCAGTTTCAGCTCCCCCAGGTGCTTTTCTTTCTAAAGGTGAGCTTTTTATATTAACTGTGGGTGTGCTAGTGTGCCCAGGTGGTCCTCACCTTATGCCAAATGAAGTTGGAAGAGGGTCAGGCTCATCTTGACCCTAAACCAGGCAGGGGTGGACGTGGTATTAATCATGAACAGCGTGGGCTCATATGACTTGGCACCCCACACCCTGATCGCTGACCCTGTGGAGTTTGCATGTCCTCCTGTGTCATTGTGGGCTCCTCTCTTCTTCATGTGGAACATTAACTGGACAATCTAAACTCTACAAGTGGGAGTTAATGGCAATGTGCCCACTGATGGCCTGGCACCCCTCTAGATTTGGGTGCCTCCTGTGCCCAGTGCTTCTAGGATAAGCAAGTCTGGAGAAAAACCAAATGACAACACGATCAGGGGATTATTACTGAAGCAGGTTGATCCAGTGGAAGTTTAGAGAGACCAGCACCATTCCAGCTCTTCTGAAACACGAGGGTCCCAAAGCACCTACTAGAGGGGCATATACCATCACACCCCGAGCAGATGTGAGGGCAAACGCAGCAAATTTATGACAAAAAGATTTATGCGGAGGACGGCGCCTGCTTGGCGACTTCAGATGTAAGGGGAGATGTGAAATCTCGCCACCTCGGCGGGGGGGGGCGTCCAGCGCCACATGCAGGAAACGTTTGGCCAGCAAGTAATTGACTCCTGGTCATAAATATGTAAAGCTCTTCCTGCTGATGGGTGGCATGTGGGGACGTGCAAAAGCCATTAATGTCACTTTGGTGGGTGTATAATTATGAATTACAAGGACACACGAGGCTCTAGTGCCAATATTCACCCACAGTGCCCATCAACGGGTACGACCACCCAAACTTCTGAATGTGAGCCAATGTCACCTGGTTGCTCTGAGTTGGTTTGGGCATTGGAGACGGGGCACAAGTCGATGATGGACGTCAGGTGCCAAGGTGGGGGGAGCGACGCTGACCCCGAATGGCAGAGCAGAACAAAAGACGAGAGGAAAAGGTTTATGAGGTGGAGACGATCAATGAGGCCTTTCAGTGCGCCATTCGCTCCACACGTAGGACTGATGTGACACAATGACAAAGGACGGCCATAAACGTGTCCGGTTGCAGAGGGTTCACTCACTGACAAATATTGATTGAACTACTTGAGAAAAAGAAAGCTTGATTTTAAAGAGACGGTCAATATAAACGTAATTAGTATAATCTGAAGACGGGCGAGCAGACACTCGAGAGGAGAAGAGTGAGGAAGACAAGAGGAGCTCGATCACGGGGAAGGCGGGCAAGTGGGCACAAGGTCAAGGGGGGGGCGAGGCCAGCGTGACTCGGCTCGATTCGGGGAAGGTGGCCCACCATCACACGCCGAGAAGAGATGGACGCCGTTAACCACTGGAGACCATTGAGGAGACTGCGATGAAAGGAGAACTGCGGTCACCGGGTGGGAGGCGACGATGAAGAAGGTGAAGGAGGGGAAAGTACGACGTACTCTGTTAACTTAGTAAAATAAGCAAGACCCCCAGTGATGAACCTGCATGAAAAGGAGACAACGGTGGGCACCGGTTGGGTCTTACTCGGGAGGATGTCACCGTGGCGTAGGTGAAGAGCCACAATGGAGACGTCTCTTCTAAATGTAAAGATCAAAGTTGTCAGAAGCCATTGTGAGTCGGTGACCTTGGAGTTCATGAAGTGACGTTAGGTGAACATACAGCAAGAGTTGGCGGAGGGGACCACCGTCAGAGGTGGGATCAAGATAACCTTCACAATGAGGAAGATGAAGACTACGTATAAGCTGGAGGTGAACGTCCACATCCTTATCTTAGTAAAAGGGTAATGTGATGAAACAGCTGGATTCTGGGGGGTTGGGGTGAAGCAACCTTAAAAGGACGAGACCACAGTCAGTGACTGGGTGGGAGAAAATGTCCTTCACAATGAAGAAGCAACCGGGGACCAAGACAAGGAAGCAAAGCCCACCAGTGCAGCTAACTAGCAAGGCCAAAGCTGAGCATCGGGGGGAATGCTGGGAAAGGGGACTACGGTCATAATGAAAAAGTCACCTTGGTGTGGGTGACAACTGTAGAAAGAGAAAGGCAGCGTTAGTGTAGTAAGGGGGGCCATGATCAATAAAGCAAGAACCACAGAAGGACGAGAAGGAAAACACGGTCACTCGCCGAGGTGAGAGGACCGTCACAACGAAGAGGCCACCTTGGAGAAGGTGAAGACGGCAGGATGATGAAGAACATTAAGGTTATCATTAGGAATGGGGGCCATGATGATTAGGCAAGGCACGCTGGGACAGGTAAGCACTGCAGATCCGGTGAAAGAAAGACACCGCACAATGAAGAAGTCACCTCAGTGGGGACCGGTGGGTGGAAAAAGTGTCACTGTGAACACGTTAAAGGAATCTGTGATGAATGGGCAAAGCTCAGAGGTGAAGAAACCAGACAGAATGAAGAAGTCCATCACAGCCGGTAGCAGGTAACTGTGGATGGGATGGCAGCCAGCCCACCATGGGCCCACACACACACGCCAGTCCGCACGAAGTGGACTTCTTTAGGACGCGGGAAGAAAGAAAACTGGGGCAACACCTGAAGCCAGCCGGACTAGACAGGCAGATATGAAAGGCGCTATATAATACATAGACAGACAGACATGAACGGTGCCATATATATCAATAAAGCTCTAATCGAGCAGCGGCTCAGGTGTCAGTGGTCTGCACGCTCACAGCCTCCCATCACCAGTAACCCCCCTGTACTCATGTCATGGAGTGTTCACGCCTGAACTTTAGTAACAGACAGCACTCGGGCGCACTACCGTCACCGTCACCACTGTATATTTTAATGATCTTTACCGTGACCGATTTCTCTCTCTGTATACGTGTATAGTAAACTAGTGGGGTATCTGCAGTCACTAAATAAATTCCCCAGAGTGAAAAGTTGTGTTCAACCAAAATGTCACAGTGGAGAGCAACTTTGTATACCTGGGCCATGTCCCAGAATTGCCTGCTGGGGGCGCCACCCTATTAAACCACTGTACTGTACAAATGGGCAATCTGTGCTCGGCGGTTTGAAGTTGCATGCTGGACAGAACACGCAAACACCTTCAGCTTTATGTAGGAAGGAGAAGAGCACATGTTGTGTATAACTGCGTGTGGTTTGTGTTCGCTCACACACTGCACATGATGTTACACTATTCCTTCTTATTCTTATATTTGCTGTCATGACTGGCTCGTCGGTGCCTTTGCATTAAGCTGTTGGTGCACCGGTGATCCAGAGTGAGACAAAGTGACTGTGAGGGTCTTTAATAATCTTCTGTGTGCTGTGAATGTCCTGAACAGAAGGCAGCCATGAGTCCCTCATATTGACTCTGGAATTTACAAATGGCAATGGAGATTTCCCTAATAAAGAGACTCCAATCCCACTGCTGACACCAGTGTGATATGTCTGAATGAGATGCGCCCAGTCCTCCCAATCAGTAAAGCTGTAAGTGATGTTAATTGCAGGTTAAGAGTTTGCAGTAAGATGATTTTTACACTCAGACCCCCAGATCCCACCGCGATCACCAGTCAAATACGTTTCATCGGGAGGCCCCTCGTTTTTACACTCGCACGTCACGTTTTAAATAACAGATGGTTGCTCCCATCTAATTCTTCTTCGCTTTCTCAGTGGCTGCTCGTCTTCACAAGGTTACACAATTGTAATCCATTCTTATTTCTTACGACGGTGGAGAGTGGTGACATGTTGCATGTCTCATGATCTACGAGTCCAAACACTTCCAGCACCGCCCACTAGAGGGGGATGTCACGGCCAAACCCCAGCTAGTAATCAGGGCAAGCGCCAGACCTTTATTAAATTAATCACAAAAACAATTCCAACCACAGTGAAGCTCCATGGAGCACAAAGGCAGAGTGGAGACGCCTGTAACAAAGTCAAACGAAGTCCCAACACAAAATCCAAGCAGAGTGGTCACAAAAACAGCAGGAAGGTCATAATGAACAAAAGGTACAAGCCGAGCAAAGCATGAGAGAAGTCCTCGAGTCCAGCACGCATTCACACTGGACCGCCAGGAACTGCGAGAGACCCTCTGGATCTACTGGGCAGAGTGGCAAGACCACCCACAACACACAGGGGACAGAACACTGGCAGCTTATGTGCAAAGACAAAGCCTAAAAACATCCAGAATGAGGCCCACAGTCCACCTACGGAAAAGAAAAGGCCCCGCCCCTGTGCCCAGCCAGAAAGTGGCATCCCACCTGGGCTTGGCAGACCCTGTGTTGGAGCACCGAGAGAGGACTTCATCAGCCATGTAATTAGCCGATTGCTTTTTCTGTGTTTTGTAAAACAACTCGTGAAAGGACACAAATAAAGTAGCTGAGCCAATTCATCAGCTGGCCAATTAAAAGGGAATTTCCTCCGCTCTTTACAAAATAACTAATTACCCCCTGACCCCGATTTGAATTAGGCAGATTGGAGAAACTTCTGTTATCTCATAATTAATAATTCAATTAATGAGGGACCCGAGCTCAACTGCTGCCGGGGTCGAGTTTCGGGGGTCTCCCTGTGCCCGTGTGGATTTTCCTGAGGTGCTAGTGGGGTTAACTGGCACCTCTAAACCGGAGCATCACCGAGTGCCATACTGGCACACCTCATCCAGGCTTGGCACCTGCTTTGGTGGTCTTATGAGATAACAAACTACTCGTGGGTTCAGTTCTTCACGTGGGGGTTTCCCTTGATGTGCACATGCTGGGTCAGTTGGCCTGAATGAGTGGAGATGTGTGCCACACTATGCCAGGCGATGGCCATCACCCAGCTAGGATCATCTATGGCCCCTGGGACTCTGCAGCTGGATGGATCAAAGTCTCTTACTTGCTTGGATTGTTTAAGGCGCTATATCAACAGGACGAGGTGCACACCTTAGCCATGAATAACCATTGGCCTTCTCTTTCCCTTGCTTGACTTTAGCTCCACTGTGCCCCCAGTGTCATCTCTCCCGCCTCTCCAATGACCCCTCGAATGCCCTCAGCCTTCGCCAGCCTATCTGTGACCAGTCATCGGCTTCGCCTGGCTGGCCTCCACTTGACGGGTGGGCTGCTGACCTGTTATGGCCACGTGACCGATTTGGGATACGAGAGGGGCCTCTTGACGAGCGGCGGCCCACGCGGCTACTGGTCTTTGCAACCTCCCTCGAGTGGGATATTTATACACATAATGCGTCCGATGGAGTGGGGCCCATCTCTGTAATGTGAGTGAGTGAGTGCCTGCCGCCCGTGTCCATTAGCTGGTCGATATTTACAGCGCGTAATTACGAGCCTCTCAGGCCTCACGATCTTCACACTTTGATGCATTAGGCTGCCGGAGAGGCTTGTGCGGATTGCAACTACATGGCACGGTCAGAGCCGAGGTGGACCCGGTGTGCACTGGCACAGAAGGCTACATCACCCATCTCGGGGCATCAGATGAGTAGGTGGGGACTGGACACCCCACCGTAGGAAGTGGGCTGACCTCATGGTATAAGCATCAACTCCCCGTGACCCCAGGACCGGTGCCCACCATGGCTATGCTAGGTCCTCCTTCGGAGATGGTGGAAAGGCACTATATAAATTAAAAGGGGTGTGTCTCAGCTTGTCCATGGCATGGTCAAGCTGGACCTGGTGGTCACTGGTGTACACTGGCACAGGAAGCTACAGGACCGATCTCAGGGCATCAGGAGAGTAGGTGGAGATGGGACACCCCACTGTGTGAGGCGGGCTGTCTTGGTATAGTGACGCCAGGACCGGTGCCCATCCAGCAATGGGGCCCACCACAGATGTGCTAGGACCCCGATAAGTACCTGGAGATGGTGGAAGGGCACTACATAAAGTAAAGGGGTGTGCCTAAGCTTGCCAGCGTTTAAAAGACAATGCCAAGGTGCTGAAGAATGTTTTGCCATTGCAATCCTTCTCTTTGTTGTTTTTAAAATGGTGCCACCTTCACCTTCATTCATCTGAATTTCTGATTTTGCCTAACTGTGGTCATGTTATCCTGGCACAATGTCCTCAATGAATTGCTTTTTCTGGATGTTTTCTGTTGTTCTCCTGCACCCTCAAGGTATGCAGGGTGGGCAGAGGGGCCCAATGTGAGTGAGTGTACCCACAATGGACTGGCATTCTAGCTTGGTGCCCAAAGTTGCTGGTAAAGCTTCAATGCCCAACAATCCCAGGACTTGTGCCCAGCCATTGCTTTGCTCTGACCTCTGATGGGATGGTGACAAGGCACTATACAAATCAAAGGGCTCTGTGCCCGTTTAACTTTTATTTCTTTCTTTCTGCCATTGTATCCGTTTGTCTGCGGTGGGTTTCACCTTTATCATTTTGTGACCTGTGCCATCTGTGTTTCTGATCTTTCGGAATCGTGGGTATGTCATCCTGACATTGTCGCTTTGTCAAGATGTGGGGGCCGGACTGGCGGCCCAGTGCGTGAGCGAGGGGTGGACCGGCACTCCTGCTTGGTACCCCCCTAATAGTGTTGGAGTAAAAGCCTCACATGGGGACACGTGGGTTTGAAAAACGACCCAACGAATGCTCGCCTTCTCCTAATCCTGCCGACTACACTTCTTCCACTTTTTCTGCCAGTGCCGTAAAGCCTTTCTGCTTCGAGAAGTGCACGGTGGGCACCACACCTACAGAAGCCACGCTAATTGCGCCACTCCAGTGCCCACGCACATCAAGGTCAGCTCAGTTCCTTTGGCTCAGCCCATTCTAGCTGTCAGGAGATGGTCCGACTCAAATGGACCCCGACGTGTCGTGTCGCCGTGCGCCAGCCATTCCGGGGTTACAGTTTCAGCGCTACTAACGAAACCCAATTAAAGTGATAACAATGGAAGGAAATTGAAAGAAATAAAATCAGAAAGCTTTTTTGATCGTTACTGTCAGGGCGCCCATTTCCAGGGACAAAGAAATAAATAAAAAACAGGCCATTACTGGAGGCCATTTGTTAAATTTCCTTTCACTCAAATAATGACACTTCCATCTCTCCACCTTAAAGAGTGCCACGCATCGCGCTGGCTGCCTAATTACCCGCCATTGTGAGGAACAATAAAGGCGCTGATAAGCGCGCTGGCACTTACTGTCTCTGCGGCCCGCGCCGCGCCGCTCGCGCCTCCCCTCGCTCCGGTGACTAATGTCTTCATTGGGGAGGAATTAATGATTTTAGGAGCTGGGGTTAATGGACATGTCAAACTCGGAAAATTACTTGTTTGAAAGTAAATGACTGCGATCGACACTTAGTGGACGCCAAGACGAGCCTGGCGCATCCAGCCAGGTGCCAGTCACACGCGGGCTGGCAAGGGTGTGGCGGGAGTGCGGCCTGCTGACATGGCGGGGAAGACAGAAGGGGAGAAGCAGAGCCCGATAAAGGCATCGATCTGAGCCAGGTAGATACAAGGGAGTGAAGGAGGAACAGACGGCAAGCGAGACAGGGTGAGACATGAGGGTGAGAGAGTGCAAGAGTTACAGACAGAGAAAGTGAGACAGAAGAAGTAAAAAGTGAGTGTGAGAGGGGCATGAAAGAGGGCAAGACAGGCATGAGGGTGAGAGAGAGTGCAAGAGTTAAGAGACAAAGAAAGTGTCTTGTCTTGTTGTTCTTCTGGTCTGCCATCTCACCCTGTCAGAACATTGGGGTGGCCAACCTTTAAACTCTGGAGACCATAGTGCCACTTCAAAAAATAAATTAAAAAAGGCAACGAGACTCCAGAAGGCCCCCACAATACCCCCAAACTCATTCTCTTCAAGCATCAAGTCAAGAGACGCAGCAGAGCCACTTTCGATCAGACGCCTTTCTTCATTTTTATCACTCGGCTTCTCCTCTGCTGGCTGACGGAGGGTCGGAATTCACACAACGCAAAGGATTTGCTTTGTGCCCACCACTCGCCCACTCGCTCTCAGTAAAAGGTTAGCGGCCATCTCAGAAGACAGCAGCAATTAGAGGCGATTCAGAAAGGTGGAGATTGGAGAGCCTGGCACAAAGAAACAAAGAAAAAAGAGAGAGAAAGCCATATAGCGCCTTTCATTAGGAACAATAAGTAAACGGCATTACAAGGCGGGAAATTTTAAAGAAAGCCTAATTACTAGATATAGGATAGTAAAACGGTTCCACCTGTCGCATACATGCGCATGGGAGCCAGCTACATGGACCAAAAGAAGGGAATTCCACGCCAGGTCAGGGGGTGGCAGAGTGCATTAAACCTTCCTCTTTTATCCCTACAGACCAGACACGGGAAATTCTGCCCGAGTCCGAGGGCGTCACTTCCGGTCCCGGGTCCGAGGGCGTCACTTCCCCTGACCTGCCTTTAAAACCCTGCGATGGTCAGTTCTGTTTTTGGGCTCAACACGTATTCGCTTGTGCTGAAGCCCAGTTCAAGTATACAGGTGGCTGCCCCAAACCTTTTCGTGTGTCGAGGCCATTCACTTCACACACCGTACTGTTAAAGACACCACATCAAATGTAAGACCACTTTGTTTAAAGAGTCCTCTAATTAGAAAGAAATAACAAACAGCAGCAAACAGAAGACGACACATTAAACAAATTCAGCCGGAGGCCTTGCTCAACTATGACACTGCGTGTTGCGTTTCCTTGCATTTTTCCTCCTGTTTTGTCTTTTGTTGCATTCCTCCTTTTCCCTCAACAAAATCGTCCTTTATAAAGATTTCTTGTGGCCTTACTCTATACAAGCCAGGGGTTGACGGTGATCCTTCCTCTTGTGTAACCAAAAATATTTTGTTTGACCTTTGAGAGTGAGACACATTTTTGGGTGAGTGTAGGCCAAAGCCAGGCACTCAAATGGAAGCTAGGCTGCCTTGAGGCGCATCTTCTCTGGGCAGGCTGATGGGATTCCGGCCTGGGTGTTCTTGAGAAGCGACAGGTAAACCAATCAAGAAGATGACATGGCACAAAGAAACAGAAGAGCAGTAACATCTGTTGAGGGTGACGCAAATCGCAGAAGCGGATTACATGACAGGAAGTAGAAAAAGAAGGAGAGCTGCAGCATCTGCTGAGCGCCAATCGTATGCCACACAACAATCAGCCAGTAGCACCAAAATACTGGGGGCTACTACAGTACCTTGATGCTGGTCATAATCGAGACCTTATGACCCGATACATTCTGGTCATGGAAATATCAAAAACTTGAAAGTCATGGCAACAAATCAACAAAGTGACAGGGCAGAAAGAACAGCAGCGCCGTATGCTGAGCGTCTTACTGGCGGACAGAAAGGTTCATTCTAATGAAGACTCGATCCTCAAAAGCCCATCTATGGCTAATTCCCCAGGGCACACTACTGTAGATATGGCTTCACATCAACCATGAAAAAGAATTCCATAATAGGATGAAGGAAAAAGAAAAGCAGCAACACCTGCTGAGCGTCAGGCACCGGGTAGAGAATACAAAAACGAGAACAACAGAGAAAGGGACCACTGTGTCCAAGTCCCGTATAAAATGATGGTTTCCTGTGGTTGTTACTGGTTATGGTTGGGGATGGTTTCTTTTCCAGCATTAGTAATTTCACATATTATATAACTTCACCCTGTGAGTGTCTTGATAGTTATTACCATTTGCATAAACATCCCTGACATGCTGGCGCTTCACCATTTACTTTTTTCTGCCTGTGCCGACATGTTTGTGCGTGGTGCCCATCCCCGACTACAGGAAGGCATGGCACGTGGTGTCACTGCCATGACGTATAAAGGTCAGCGTCACGTGTCGGGGTCCCGATTTGAGGTTACTGTTCTAATCTTGCCTGTTCCTAATGTCAAAAAGGGCAACAAACCTGAAAATCCGAAGCCACCAGAGGTCTGCACCAAACTTGTACAGGGCTCACCAATCCCAAGCTTCCATGCCCAACGATATTCAGAAAGGGAAGTGAAACACGGAATGAGAACCCATGGGGGCTGACTTGTTGACAGGGTGCCCCCTAGTGCCAGGAGTTTACAATGACAAGCAGCCCCAAGCTGTCTGTCTGTCATTGCATCCTCGAGTTGTGAGGACAAAAAGGTCACCGAGAAACGTGCAAAAAGCAAAGCTGTGTTAAGGCGGCCTTCTACAGGGTCCCCGCAGTTCAGCTGTGCGAAATACGATCCTCTGAAGTTCGAGAACTGGGCTCCGTCAATGATCTCAAGTTTTTGTTGTTTGGTTCGAGTTGGTGATTTTCTGACATGTTTTCTCACCTAAAGCCCCATCTCACTGCACAACTTTTCCAGTGGCCATCATTTACATCATCTCAGTTGGTCAGGGACACTCAGAGCCAATGACCACCACTCACGTTGTGTGACAGATGGTGATGAATACAGGCTGGGTTCCTGGTGGTATATGATGCCCCAATTAACCATTTGAACCCCCTGAAAGCCAATTATGGGATGGGAGTCCCTGAAAATAAGTTTTAAAAAACATGTTACGGTATCATTATTGGGATTATGAGGAAATTGGAGGAACTGGCAGGACGCCCCTCGCAGGCTGGACAGGGTTAGGAGCTACAGTGGCAGCAGACTGGGCGGAGCTAAAAAACGTAACTGGAAACTGGCTGGGTGGGGCCATATGGTTGAGTGGCAGCAAGCTGTGGGTGGGCTAGATGCTTGAATGGTAATCAGCTGGGTGGAGCTACACACTTAAGGGTTTAGCCCCACCCAGCTTGCCGCCACTCAAGTGGAATCTGGCTGGGTGGGGCCATATGCTTGAGTGGCAGCAGGCTGTAAGGAGCGGCTAGAAGCTTGTGTGGGAGCAGGCTGAGTGGACACGAGGCCACTTGAGTGGCAGCAGGCTGGGCAGGGCTAGACATTTAATGTGAAACTGGTTGAGTGGGACCAAATGTTTGAGTGGTAGCAAGGTTGGAGGGGGCGGGGGTCAAGATGTTTGAGTGGCTGCAGGCTAGGTGAGGCTAAACCCTAAAGTGAAAACTGGCTGGGTGGAGCCATATGCTTTTGAATGGCAGCGGGCTAGGGCGGGGCTACACAGTTGAGTGGCAGCAGAGTAGGAGGGGCCATATGCTTGAATGGCAGAAGACTGTAAGGAGAGGCTAGGAGCTTGAGTGGCGGCAGGCTGGGCAGGGCTAGACGTTTAAGTTGAAACTGGTTGGTACTTGATATTCAAGAGGCTGCAGGCTGGATGGAGCTAAACCCTTAAGTGAACACTGGCATGAGTGGGCAGGGCTAGGCACTTGAGTGGCAGCTATGAGAACAGCCAAGTGCATCTTTTAAAATGAGAATTCAAAAAAAAGAGGGCAGAGATGAAGTATAAACAGCCATTTGTCCTCTTCTTGGTCTAATGGTGGGGAGGACAAACTTAAGAGGTAGCTGATCCTGATATACTGACAGTACGCACGTTGCACCCTCGATATTTTGCACTTTAGCCTTTCAGCGTTCAGCCAACAATGGAGCACTAAGAGGACTCCTGATTATCGTGGGGTATTCTGCACACTGGTGTGACGTCCCTGGTGATTTGATTTGGTTGCATATCTTAGGGACAAGTTTGTGTGTGTGACAGTGACAGACAGTGAGTGGAGAGCCAAGCAGAGGAGAGGCTCATCTTCTCCATGTCTCGAGTCTGTTGTTCCACAATAGAATGGAAAAAAGATGAGCCAAGGTGGATGATGAGCTCACCATGCCTGGAGAACACTGAGCAGCCATGTCAGGTAGCACGCTGTATGTGGCGAGCTCGGGATGCTTTGTAAATCTGAAACTGTGCTAAGAAGTCAAGAGGGAGTCATGTAATCCATGGTCCCGTGTGGTTCCCAATTCTTAATCTGAAGTTAGCAGGCCTCAGGCTTTTCTACGGTGCAGGTCTTAGGCCTTTCTGAAACATGTAGGCCCAAGCCTTCTTGGAAGTATTTAGGCTTGTTTGAGATTGTTAGGCCTGAGCAGGATGAAGGCCTCACCCTCAAAGGCTTTACTTTAATAAAGTCGGAGTTTGGGTAGCAAAACAGACGCAGACATCTACAAAAAGCAAGAAAGACCCCCGGTGATGTGTGCAGCTAAGCCCGAGGACCCTCTGCGTGTTGCAAATGGCTTTAAATACTATAAAGAGGCCACTCAGTCCGCAGTGAAGCAGGCAGGAAGCTTACATGGATGTGTCAAGGTGAGATGGTGACAGAGGGTGGAGGTGCCCTTCACTATGCGGGATCAGGACCACGACATCGAGAATGACGACTAGGCGGCCATGACCGTGTCTGCCACACTTCTATTCACCGATGGGCACAAGGCTGGCAGATGCTAGGCTTAGGGGAGGACAGTGAAGACAGCCAACACAAGACGGCGACATCATGCCCAGCCTGGCAGCCCCCCTCGCTCAAGGTCGCCAGGCAGAGACACACAAGCAAGTGAGCCCAGCCAAGCCACTCCCCCATAATCAGATCTGGACGTCGACTCCAAAGGAGATGAAATTTCCAGGGAAAAGAAGAGGAGGGAGGCTAAAACGCTTCTGATCACATTAAGCGGCCATCACAAAATGGAATTTGTGTAGAGTAAGTGCAGCACGTGTCCATTACAAATTACTTAAGCACTGCAGACGAGGAACTCGATAGGAAAAATCAATAAAGATCAGAAATAATGATCTGCGGCGCACAATCCTGCCTTACATAAGCTTAATAAAGGAAAGAGCTGACATCCATCATTAGGAGATTTCTACTCGAGATCCCATAATTAACAGGGAAGGGCTGGGATTTGGGAGTTCGGAGCACCGAGGGTGGGCAGAGACAACCCAGAAGCCAGCTGCAGAGCATCCCATCATCATCATCATCAGAGAATGGCATTAACATTCACAAGAAGAAGAGCCAGACAGTGAGCATCAGGGCATGACACCAAGAAACATAAAGAGCTGCACTGCAGCAAACCACAGAGAATAAATGACAATGACAACGCCCACATGGCGCCTCCAAACACTCAACCTGCCAGCTGTGCCCTCCCAGCTGCCTCCCTGGCACCATCACTGTGCTCCCACAATGTGCAGGGCGCTATATAGAGTAATAATACATGAAGGACTGAACGATTTAATAGTGTCTGCTTATAGTGTCCATTAACATGTCACATGCTGCTCGTCGTGACAGTTTAACAGCACATCAATGGTGACGCTGACTCACAGTCACTTCTGCTTCCTAACTGGACAGAGTGACCGACGCCCCGGCGCTTCACTGACTTGCTGTCTGACTGTCACGATTAAGTGCGCCCTTCATTGTTATGAGCAGTGTAGATATTTTATAGTGCCTTTGATGTGTATCAATAATTACTGAGTGACTTTATATATAATGATCTGTCATATATAGCGCCTTTCGATTTGCCTGTCGTCTACCTAAGGACCTGGGCACTGTAGTTAACCACACGTACATCCAGACTGGTTACTAACCCTTGTATAGCGCCCTTCACAGGTGTCTGTCTGCCAGTTTATCATTCTATTGTTCTGTCTGTAATGTGGTACCTCTCGTAGCCATTTGTCTACTGATCTGTCATCTATTATATAGTGCCTTTCACATCTAGCTGTCTGTTTATTTATCAGTCTTATGTTATACAGATATTAAATGCTGCCTTTCACACTGGTCTGTTACACAGTCCTTTTCAAATTGACCCATCTATTAATTATATAGCGCCTTTTGTGTACCGCATATCCTATTTTACTAGGAGTCGGCCGTTTTCATCTTTCAATCCATTTTTCCCAGCAGGCCATTCCTGCACACCACAGAGGTCAGGCCGGCCACCCCTGCTCCTCGATGTCCAAATCTGCCCATCAGCCACACGTTTTTGTCAATCGGTCTGTGAAGAAACAGATCTGCTGGTCTGACTGGGGGGCTCTTAGCCCCTTGGATGAGCCCATTAAAGGACGTCCATTTCTTTAGACAGGTGCACCCGCCTCGGGGGGGTCTTCTTGGGTTTTCCTCTAACTTTTGGTTGCCAGACAGAAGGACACAAGGCTGTTGTCATGGTGATGACAGTCACCCCAATACAACACCCACTGTTCCCTTCACTCGCAGGCAGCCCACCCCTCGTCCGTTCCATATTAGGTGTTGTCATTGTAAGGTCCAATGTCATTTGCAATCCCCCCCAGCACACGTGGCAGCCCCGTGCCCATGTTACTGTTGAGATGAACCTCCTGAGCTTCCTTGGCACGCCCTTGATCTTCCGGATAAGCGGGTAACAAAGCGGGCACATTATTCACAGGTGGCACCTTTTGGGCCTATAAATCTCTGTGTGATCTTTCTTTTGTACGCTTGGAAAAAATCAATGGACGCACTAATGAGAAAAGGCGTCTGGAAAACGAAGCAAATAGCGGCCGGCTCCGAGGACGGCTTTGTCGTCTTTGACTTTGCACACAGGGCGCAACGCTAGCAGGGAGCCGCCCGCCGAGCCCCACCGGCCTCTTCTTCATCCTTGCACCTTGTGTTGGGCGTAAATAAAACCTGATTTCTGATCTTCAATTAAGATAAGTACCCTTGATTTGAGCGCTCCGCCGGGCCTGGGCTCTCATCATCTGGCGGAGTGCCGTGGCGCCGCTTTCGCTCGCTGACAATTACGCAGGACCCCAGCCTCCCAGGCAATTTGTGGAGCGCTCATTTGTTTAAGAGGAGCTCCAGAGGGCATTTTACAAATGAAGGCGAGAGACGGCTGGGGGGCTTCATTCCCAGGCAAGCCGCACCTCCCGCTCCAATGGGAAGATTCCAAAAGAGCTGACGGATCACATCTGGACCAATCAGAAAGAGGAATGACGCACAATCCCACTTTGAATTTCAGCAGGTGGCTCGAACTTTGCTTCGAGTGACAAGAGATGGCGAAGCCCCCCTTTATTTATTTCTACATCCTTGCCTACTTCTTGCTCGTCCTTTTCCGATGCCCCCATTGGTCTGCCAATTCTTGCTGCCATCTTTGATTTATTCTCATTAAATTTCCCATCACTTCAAACGCCTTGCCAGGTCTTTGGTTACAATGATGATTGGGAAAGGCGCGATACAACAACCACCCGGCTGATGTCCTTCACTTTCACTGTGCGTCCTACGCTTTGACTTCTTCCTCCAGGGGGTCACAAGGCACAAGATCCACACATAGTGACAAAAGTAGACACCTACTGTGGCCGCTGGGGGGCGCCCTGTGATGTCATGCCACCTCAGCGGGATTCTTAGTGTTGACGGCCTCGGCGAAACAAAACAGAAGCCAAACGCATCAAGCCAACTGCACTCTGGGAC
This sequence comes from Erpetoichthys calabaricus, assembly GCF_900747795.2. Classification (NCBI taxonomy): domain Eukaryota; kingdom Metazoa; phylum Chordata; class Cladistia; order Polypteriformes; family Polypteridae; genus Erpetoichthys; species Erpetoichthys calabaricus. The sequence continues at coordinate 169,341,622 of NC_041403.2, read as the reverse complement.
TGACTGGCGCAGGATTCAAACCCGGGCCACTGAGGTGGGAGGTGCCAGCACGGCTCTGGCAGTCACCCCTCCCTCCTCAAGTACCTGCTAACCTCATACGGCCCCTTGGTGTTAGAAAGAGGGGCACCGGCATGGGGACAGAGCCTGCCCTCCACAAAGGATGGCACAGAAGTGATGGCCACCAGCGAGGAAGATGTTAACGTGAGCCTTTGGGTGGAGTGTTGTAATTTTTTGCGGCTGCCCGATTTTCGATGCCCGCCGAGGCGTTTGCTGCTGTCAACTCAGCTGAGCTTTGTCACCCGACGCAGGAAGCGAGTCACACGAGAGGAGACGCGTCTCAAGCCCTACGTGTTAAATATCAAAATAAAAGCACAAATCAGTGTCCCGCACGCTCGTCTGCCGGCATGACGCGCTCCCCGACTTGAACCCAGAGCGTCCTTCAAAGTTGAACCGCCAGGTTTTCCAGAAGTTTCTGATCTGCGCTTTCTGCTCGAGCGGCTTTGAAGACAACGTCTGGGTGCGCGCGGTGACAGTGATGGAGGCGGCTCTGGCGTGACTCCAGTGGCTGACTGGCAGGGTCTGTCCCGGCTGTCAAGAGGCCTGTCACTCAACGTTCTCCTTCCGAGAAGCAGCCTGCCTTCTAAATTAGCGCCTCTGAGGTGCGGGGGCTCACTTTTTTTCTTTATTATTCCCTCTCCTGTCATTTGGACTGCTAGTCAGGCTGGTGTGAGACCCCTACCATGGCAAACCCCAATTTACTTCTAGCGTAGCCTCAACAAGCTTAACGCCATCTTCATGACCATCGCGGACTTCACTGCAGATCTGTTGGAAACGCCAAAGGTTCATGACGGACAGGCCTGCTGCCTCATACGTCCAAGGGCTCGGGTTCAAATCCCACCCAAGCTACTGTCCATGTGCTTTAATATCTGGAAAACAACCCCAAGGAAAGGCGGGTCTGGTAATCGACAATGCTGGGGGTCCCTGCGTCCTGCCATGTGTGCTACCCAGTCAAAGAAAAACACCAGCAGGTAAAGGAAAGGGACAGACGGATCAGGAGACACAGTTGAAAATGTCAGCACAGCGGAAAATCTCATCGCACTGCCCGAAGAGGCAACATGTGCCCATGGAGAGCGGGCAGCCATCGACATCCCACCTACTTTATATACTGTGTGTGTATACTGTATAAATATTATAAATACACATACACAGTATAAGCCACCCGCCACTGTGTGATGGATGGAAAACGAGCGGCCACGAAACGCATCTGGAGATCCGACACTCCTTAAAAACAACAGTGAAGGAGGAGGAGGAGGAGGAGGAAGAATTTACAGCCTCAATTTAGCATGGAGCGGAGGAATGGGATGAAAGTACAAAGCAGCCAGCAGACACCACATGGGAGTGTGTAAGAGACAGGTGGACAGATAAGAGAGGGGCTAAGCAAGGTAGGGAGACACAAAAGGCGCTATATGATAGACAGACATGTCAAGGCGCTATATGATAGATGGATAGACAGAGGCACAAGATGAAACAGACTTCAAAGGTGTGATGTGAGACTGACAGATGGCAGAGGTGCCATGTAAGCCATCCGTAGAAATGACAAGAGCAAAGCACAGATATAAAATACACGACGTGATAAGACAGATTAACAGGGTGCCATACAGTAAGGACACACGTGAAAGGTGCTGTATAACAAAGAGAACAGGGCTAGTATAGTAATAATAATAATTCATTACATTTATATAGCGCTTTTCTCAGTACTCAAAGCACTATCCTCACAGGGAGGAACCGGGAAGCAAACCCACAATCTTCTACAGTCTCCTTACTGCAAAGCAGCAGCACTACCACTGCGCCACCTGTGAGGACACTATACAGTGTAGTATAGTATAGTACAGACCAGAGCAGTACAAGTTTATTGGTATAACGTACCATGGTATAGAGTGGTACAGTGTAGTCCTACAGCTCATCAGTATAGTGTAGTACACTACAGGACTGAACAGCATAATACAGTATAGTCGAGTATAATACACTACAGGAGAGTATAGCGGAGTACAGTAGTGGGGTTTTTATTGGTATAGTATACCATAGCGCAGTGCAGTATAGAATACCACCAGAACAGTACAGCATAGGCTTATTGGTATTATATAGTAGAGAACAGCATAATACAGTATGGTAAAGTATAGTATACTACAGGACAGTGTAGCCTAGTACAGTATGGTTTGGGTTTATTGGTATAGTGTAGCACGGTACATTCTAGGATAATACAGAATAGATACTGTATATTAGTATAGGACAGTATAATATAGTATATAATACAGTACACATTTATTTATTGTAATATTATTGTATAGTATAGCTTACTACAGTATAGAATACCTTCATATTGTACAGCACAGGTTCTTTGATACAGCCTAGTAAAGTATCGTTTTATATAGTAGAGTACAGTACAGTATAGTATAGAGTAATACAGTATTGGTATATTAGTATAGAAGAGTACAATATAGTCTAATACAGCATATGTGTTTTATAGTACACTACAGTATGGTGCTATTGGTACAGTATAGTATAGTTCAGCATAGGTTTATTGGTATACCATTCATTACACTATTGTATGTACCTGCATTAGAGTAGACTACAGTACAGGTTCATAGCCTAGTAAAGTAGAGTACTGTACCGCTTTATCGGTGGAGTACAGCACAGGTGTACTGGTATGGTATAGTAGAGTAGGGCAGTCGTATCGCCCCGTGTACCAACATGTTACGTAACACGCTAAATGAGAAGGAATTCCGGCGCTGACCGCCAGTGTCACTCCCTGCCTTGCATGTCTCCTGCGTTCTCCGCTAACCTCCACCACACCAATCTTGGGGGTCACTCACCCTGACCCTCACCACAATCCCAGGTCCTCCACGCCTTTATTCTTGGTTACTCTTGTGACTTGAAAGGCGCTATATACGATGACACTGAGTTTTGACTTTTCCTTTTTCATTTTCATTTTTTGTTTCAGACCCCCTGCCACCCTGTGTGTCTGTCAGTCAGTCACAGGGCATTTCATCTCCCGGCACACGTGACAATAATGCCAGTGATCAAATAAGAGACACCAGCCAGCCTGAAGGGGAACAACAAAACGCAGCCAGTGCGGACGGCTGGTGCCACCCCGATAAGATCAGGTCTCGCTTTGAAGACGAGGCGCCTCCTCTGCCTTTTTTAATTTCCTTTCAAAGGAGTTGCTGGCCTAAGATGATGCCAGACAAACAAACTCGTCAAGTTAATCATCTTTCAAACTATTAAAAAGGGTGAACTCGATTTGGTCTTGTTATGCAATGTGAATTCTGAGACAGAGAGGCAGCAGCGGCGCTGGCGTCATCGGTCACAGGTGCCAACAGACTCGGGTAGGAAAAAGAAAATCTCTGAGCAGGAGGCAGTGCCAGGCGACCTTCGGGTAAAGCAGGAGATGGCAAAGAACAGGTAATGAGGACTCATATGGAGATCACGATATGGCGTAGCGGCTAAGACTTTAAACCCTGGGGCTGTGGGTTCAAATCCCTCTGCGTAACCATAAGCAGGGCACGTCGCCCACCACCTGGGCTCTAATATCACCAGCTGTATCTCAAGTGTTGTACAGCGATGAGCCAATGGCTGGGGTAAACTACCACTAGGGAGAAGCCCCGCTCACTTAGGAGGGCCACCCCAGCGTGTGGCTCCTTCAGTAAGTGCAGCCTCCTCTCATAGTCCTCTGGTTTTCAAGCAGCCCCATTCAGAGGCGTCAACAACACAAACAAGAAAAGCCAACAGGCAGACCTGAAGATCACTGAAAACCATCTGTGTTACACGCGGGGGTCCTAACTATCTGTTAAACAGGGCCTTCTTCACTCGCTCCACCTACCTACAGTTATCTATCCATTATATAGAGCCTTTCAGATCTATCTATTATATGGTGCCTTGCACGTCTATTTCTCTACCTGCCATTCCTACTGATCTGTCTCAGCTACAGTTCATACAGCACCTTTCACACTCACACACACACTCACACACACACACACGCTGGGTGACCAAGCTGCACTTCTTCTTGAGCGATTCAGGTCCACAGAACACCGCAGAGGAGCAAACAGCAGCCATGAAGACCACAGGAGTGAGGCGGCCCACCGCAGGCCACACATTTCAATCCTGGCAGCACTCGGCCGTCAAGCTGGCAGAGGTTGGGGGGATTGAGCAGATTTGTGCCGATGCCTGCAGTGCAGAAGAAAGCAGCAACGGTCAGGTGACAGGCGTCTCAATCGACAGAAGTGGGAAGCTGTGGTCCGAGCCAAGCGCGCCTCTCTGATGTTGAGCCAGAAGCAGCGGTCAGACTTGAGTATGGAGAGACATGAAGGTCATCGTGGAGACCTCGAGGTGGAGGGCTGGGATGCTGTGGTAACTGACTTTGCTGGGACCCCCTCACCGTTCTCCAGCTGGAGTATTACACCTCGGGTCCCCCAAACAACTCGCCGTCTGACGACCTGGAGATGGGTTGACATGGCCTGCCCCGACGTGCCCCCTTCTCCTCCTCCTCAATCTGGGCAGGTTTTGGATTCATTTCATGGCCGCAGTCACATGTTTTGGCAGAGGCGCGGCATGTGACACAGAAGTTAACAGAAATTTCAAAAACAGACTACGACCGATCACTGGAGGCCCGGAGTGTATACCATTAAAATAAAAAAGACACCACCATCCGTCACTTTCCCAAACTGGCTGCCCCAGGTTAGCTACTGGTAATGCACGTTGTGGAAAACCGCTCGGGCATTAAAAGCAGTTAATCAGGAGAGGCTCACTGATTTCCAGAATAAAACAAAAGACTTCTACTTGAGAACTGGAAAAAAAGTCAAAATCCAAAAGTTAACCTTTCTGAGCACTGAAATAGGTGTCAAGGTGTCCTCGTCCTCCAACAGCACAACCAGAGCCAAAGTGTCAAAAGAGTAAGAGTCCAATACAGCAAACGAGACTCTGGCAGAGCACTTGTGTCCAGACTTGGACAAAGGAGCCCACGCCGCTGCACTGCAGCTTATCAGCTCGTGTAGGAAGGTGGACCCAACAAACAGGGAGGATCCCACAGCAACCATTATGCACCCATAAGAGCTTTCAAAATGGTGATGTGACGCAGTAACGTGTGTATAAAGCGATTAGGCTCCCCGACGAATGTGGCGTAAGGATTTTCACCCAGCCCTCAGCAGTGGCAGCATGGTGGGGACGGGATTGTACACTCACTTCGTCTACTAGAGTGACCAGACGTTCAGCTTTCTAAGTGACCCATGTGACACAAAGGGCAGCTGTCGCCTTAGTGTGGAGGTCCTAAAGCAGTCCAAGGTGGGGGTAGTCCTGTTCCAAAACTAAGCAGGGTCACTTGATGCCATCCTTTGTCACCAGCGTCATTCTCTTCGTGTTTTGTACCCCATGACTTGGCAGCCTGGCACACGGCTCAAAGGTCTCAGTGACAGGGTGGAATTTTCACAAATAGTAAATGGTTCAGTAGGTCCTTCCAACATGTCACACCTAGGTCAGTGAATGTGACCCTTGTGAGGGTCGTTCCTGTTCTGTGCACGCTGCCAGTGATGTGGGAGTTGTTAGAAAGAGGGAGCTCACTGTGCGCTACTGCAGCACTCACAATGAAAGGCGCTATAGAAGACACTGACTGCTCTGTGCAGCGCCTTTGTGACATTTCACACGTCAGGAGTGACTGCGATACAAAGAGATGAAAGGCAGTAACAAACATAACAAAGAGGGACCACTCAGCGAGGCGCCATGAAAGGCGCTACATACACAGAAGCCATGATGGATGGCCTTGTGTAAAGCTTTCAGAGTGGTCACCTTTTATGAAGTTCTACTCTGGGAGGGGTGAAGGAAATTCTGAGTCTTGGTGGGGTCTTCTTATTCCCCCCCCCCCCCATCTTAACTCCCACATCCCAAAGAGACGCCTGTCAGGTCGTGCACAGGTGGGCCTGGTGCCCTTCATTAAGCTGGCTTGAGATCATTTAAAAGGGTCTGCTCCGACGCGGGCACCACATAAACAAATCCCCAATTATGAGTGCCTGCACCTCGGCTTAAACCCCGTGGCCCCCCGCGACGACGGCCAGATTTGCCTTTTGAATTCCAAGCGGATTTGCTTTCTTTGTCTTCCAGTTGTTTTCTCAATTTTTTTTTTTATTAAAAATAGCCTGTCAGTTTATCCCTGAGCTTTGTGGCTGATAATATAATTAGAGACGAAATAATTATCTTATCAGCACCTTCTTTCAGACTGTTGTACTCTGGGAGCTGATGTGTCTATGATTACCGCTGTCTTCTCTAATTCGCAGCGTGCTCTCCAATGCGGGTGGGTAATTATTTGGCAGACATGGATGGGTGGCATGTTCTGTATCCAAGTTTAACCCTTCGGTACTCTGCCTGGTGCCCGGCTGAGGAGCAGGTGGTCATCAACGTCTGCAGTAGGATCACCCTAGTAAGGAGTGGCAGATTACGTGCCCACCGTGACGACCTTCCTCGGATGGGGAGTAGTGGTGACTGGTGGAGTGGCATGGCTGACCAACATGTGGTTGCACACCCGCACCAAGATAAAAGCTGGCTGTTATTAATACAGAATGGAAAACAAGTGTAGAGTGACCCAGTGGTGCCAAGTGACAATGACGAGAACAACTCAGATTGAACATCGCACCCCTTCCACACCAAGTCCAGACTTGGGGTTATTATTCATCTAGATCCATTTTCTAGAATCCCAAATAATTCAAAACATACCATGAGCCCAAATTTTGGATCACGGGGAGGAGCCAAGCCTCCCCGGACAGCACTGAGTGCAAGGCAGGCCCATTCACACACACACAAGTCCCCAATTGACCCATCACTGGGAATGCACCCTGCTATATAGTGCCTTCACATTGATCTATTTGTAATGCAGGGCCTTTCTTATCAACCAGCATGTATTCATTATAGATTGCCTTTCACGCATCTGTCTACTTGTCTCTTTCACAACTGTTCATTTGTTATAGCGCCTTTCATATCTAAGTATGCATTATAGAGTGTCACATCTGTCTCTCGCTCTATTATGTAGTGCCTTTCATATTTATCTATCATAAAGTTCCTATCTGTCTGTCTGTCTATGGCCAGAGAGCAGAATGTGCCACCCTGTGCCCCCTCAAACATATCAGTGCAGGTCCTGTCCTTGGGCTCTGACATTACAATCAACTGACATGCCAGCGCTGACAAGGTACCGCAAATCACAAAATGCCCGACAGAGCAAAGAACTGCAGTTTAAATGACATCTGCAACAGCAAATGCCATCACACAAGGCCTGACACGCTGCCCACAGCTCAATTAGTTGGTCAGTAATTATGTGATATAGTGCCTCACACCTCAGATCAAGCACAGAGTGCAGGCACAGCTCAGCCACTGCTGCACTCGCACGCCATCCTGGCGTCTCTGTTTTATACCTGGCAAGGGCCTTGCGTCCTTTCTGCCAAGAGCTTGATGTCCAGTGGGACATCCGAAAAGCAAATTGTGTTATTTATTTATGCCCGCGTGCCCTCGCCAGCCCCCCTAAATGATTCACAAGGACAGAGTGATCACGAGCAAGGAGAGCAGCAGAAAATCAAACTCGATGGAGAATGTACGTGATAAAGACGTCGGCCGGCTGGTGTTGTGGCTGCGCGGCTCCTCAGGAGTCTCACACTTGTGGCTCCACTTGACTCCGGCGGCTATCAGCCATCTGCTAAAAGTGATGAAGCTCGATGGGCACGGCGTCCTGCGTCTTAAAGGGTTAATTTAATCTAACGGTACTGATGGCAATGCATTAGCAAAGAGCACCGGCTTGGTATTATCTAACGGTCTATCAATTATATAGTGCCTTTCACATCTGTCTATGTATATTATATAGTGCTCTTCATATCTACAATATGGTGCCCTTAACATCTATCTATTAAATAGTGTCTCTCACGTCTGTGTCTGTTTCACGTCTGTCTTTCTATATTCTATGCATAGATGTGAAAGACAGTACATAGCCAGTCTCCTTCATATCTATCTTATTCATATAGTGTCTTTCACTCGTCTATCTAAACTGTGCCTATCACATCTACCTATCAACAATAAAGTGCCTTTTGCGCTTATGTATCGGTCCTTCTATATTATATAGTGCCTTTCATAACCGTGTATCTCTTTCACATCTCTGCCTGTCTGCCAGTCTTGTAAAGCACCTTTCACTTCTCAGCCTCTTCAATATGGAGACTGCTCAACTGACGCTGTGAATCGGCCATCTTTGTAAGGTCGCTTTTAACCTTCACTCATTCACACCTACATACATAAGGGCTAATGATGACATCAAGCTGCCAGCCCAGAAGTGGCACTGCGCTGGTTGGTCTCCTCTACATCTCTGAGCCTGGGGTGCACCTCCACGGCATGGAGCTGAGATGCTCCATCTGTGAAACCTTTCACAGCCAGATCTTTGCTCGACTTTTCTTCCTAATCAGTTCTTTTCATTCATTTATTTATTTAGTGGGGCTTGGGAATGGAGTGTCAAATGTGTGAGACGGGTAAAAGCTTTATGTGGGGACTACCGAGGGTGATGTGCCGCCTCTAACCCATCTTCCACTCTCACTCTCACAGTGGAGGAGGAGGATGAAGATTCCTGATGTGAACCATAAAAATGGCCACCGGTGATTCCACAACGCGCTCAGCTGCCTGCCGTATGAGTGAGAAGAGCAGAGTCTCCACTATACCAAAAGCAGGCGTCTGATCCAATTCTGCTCATTCAGACTTCTTATCCCTTTTTTGCCTTTGAAAATTAAAGGGGGCTTCCGTAGCTGGGACCTCAGCAATCAGCGTGACCAGAAGAGCACCAGCTCAGGGACACAACTGCAATGCTAACCAGACAGAGCTGCCGAGTATGAAGACAGCATGAATGATCGGGAGGGGGGGCACTGCCACTTGCCCGTCTTGTGGTGGCCAGATGGAATACCTAAAGGCTCCGTGCTATGATATGATGCTCAGGAGTGCCACTGTTAAGCCTCCCAGTTGGATACTGAAAGCTGCTCAGGCTCTTCAGAAGGCGCTATACAGGATAAGGGCCAATAAGCCAGCGGCCGAGGCGTACACCCGTAGAGAAGCCGCATTCTGGCGCCGCCGACTGTACGCAGAGCGGTTCGGGAATCTTCTCCTTGCTCTTTATTTGGCAACATCAATTTTCATAACGGACTGAGTCACCTCGGCATTAACCCCAAGATGGCTTATTGATTGGCTCTCCCAAGTCGCCCACGGTACACTTACTTATTGAGCCGAGTGTTAATTTAATCCCCAACGGAGTGCTGGAAATCTTGCAGGTCTGCTTATTTTTTATTTTACTCTTTTTTTTTTTTTCTTCCTCGCCAAAACTCTTCCGAGGTCTCCAGAGGGACCATCAGGGTGATCAGCTCATCTCATTACCCACCCTGCTGATCTCCCAGTGAGTAGAAAAGAATCCTCGGAAAGCTCAGAAGGTGCAGGCCATCAGAAGATGGATGTCCTGGTGTCCGAATTCACAAGCCGAGACCCTCTGGTGGGGATGCCCCTAACGACATCGCTCTAAATATGAAGTGTAGACCTCAAAGTAACCCCCAAAAGTCAGGGGCCAGGCCGAGGTGGGCTGCTGACCTGCACAGGCTCAATGATGGGGGCTACGACTTTGACAGCGCCTTCAGAGAGCATGTAGACTCCTTCACATCTCGTTATGTCACAGCCTTCTGCTAAAATCATTTTAATTCAAAAACGTCAAACACTCAAGACCCCAGAATGACAAGGTGAAAAGCATATTTAGGAATTTCAAAACCTGAAGTATCACACTGACCCCGCACTCAGTACTCCAGCTTGGATTTGGTGACTTCCTACCTTTCTTCTCTGCACATCCTCACAAGGCCCCAATCTGAGGAAGGCCGCAGCACTGATGGTTCCCAAGCGCACAGTGGCCTCCAAACTTCTGAAATGGAAGAATCGTAACGTGTCCCAGAGCAGTGCTGGGCAATCGAGGAGAAGAGAATCGGTAAGAGAGGTGATGAAGAACCTGACGGTCACACTCGTGGAGCTCCAAAGAAACTTCCAGAAGAACAGCCATCAGTGTAACAGTCCAGCCATCTGGAGACACGACACACAAAAGCCCACATGGAGTCTGCAAAAAGATGCCAAAGAGACTCCGACGGAGAAACGAGACTCTCAGGCCTGGTGAAGCCAACCTTGAACTGTAATTGTGGGAGTTTTTTCTTTAATTCCTTTATTCGCCATTCGCACAATTTCTTGTACATTTGTCGTGTACCCCCCAACTTACTCTCCAGAGACACGCAGTCGACTATTTGGAGCAGCTGCAGGTGAAGGGCCTCGTCACTGCCAGGAACCTTCAAGTTACCTGCCCAGACCCTTAAGGCAGCCTGGAGGAAAGCAGTCACCACTTGTCACCTGTGCAATACCAGCATCAGAGACTAGTCATGGTGGAACAAACTCTGGGGTGGGAGATCTTCATGAAAACCTTCTCAGAGCACTCAGGTTGGGCTGAAGGTTCACAAAGACAACACAGGAGTGGCTTAGCGACCACCCTAGGAATGTCCTTGAGTTTTCCAGCCAGGGCTTGGACCTGACTATTTCTCCACCAATGAACTCCATCCAGCCTGGCAGAGCTTGACAGGATCTGTGGAGACAAATGGCAGAAAATCCCCAAATCCAGGGGTGTGAAACTCGATGCATCAAACCCAAGACGACTCCTGGCTGGAATGGCAGCCAAACAGGCTGAATAAAGAGAAGATGTGCTGGAAGCCCACCTTGAGGACCCAGACAGAGGCTTGGCGGATTTCAGCTTTAAGATCCAAGGCTGGGTAAGCTCCTGAAAACCTCTGAGTGACAAGAGCGTCAGGCTGGCACAACGGCACCCTTTCTATGTCTGAATGTCATCCTGACACGGGTTCTGCTCGTTTCACTCTGGGAGATGCCCACCTCCTATGATGTGATGTCACTGAGGAGGGTGGGGCCAGAGCTACAGATCAAAGACACTGACATCATCGAGCGGTCAGCTACACTGAGGCCGTGACCGGGGATGACTCTGTGGACAGCATGGACCCCCCACCGATTCCACTTCCAGTCATATCTGTCCCTGAACTGATAGACACGTCCTGGAAGACCATCTTGTGGATGACGGCTACTAAGTAAGAACTTCATCTCCCAGCAGTCCTTGCAGGGGCTGCTGGGGTCAAAGGAGGTTAAAAGGAGGGCAGGGGGCCAATAAGAAAAAAAAAAAAGGTTTGATTTGTTTTGATGCGTTGTGTGTTGCGTTTATCAGTCGTGCTGCCTGCTGTGTCCTGGACTGTATTCGTTTGTTGGGGTCTGGATCGTCTGTCTACCCGTGCACTGAGGACTGTGTTGGATTCACTGGTTTTCCAGAAGAGTGGCGCGCTCCTGAACCATCCATCTGATTTCATCCTTTCAGTAACTACTGGTAGGACTGTGTTTTCTTTCACCCTTTCAACCTACAGATCGCTGGACTTAACTTCATCACCTCTCATTTCATCCGGTTTGGTTTCCATGGACTTTGCTGTGTGGTGTTTTGTGTTTATATGTTAAATGTAATATCGCTGCAGGGGTCAGGGTGGTATTATTGTTTTCATTTAGTTCATTTCATTATAAACTTAATTGTTTAATGTTCCCAGTGCGCTTTATTTGGTCTCTGTTGTGTGTGTGTGTGTGGGTCGATCCAAGGCTGGGGATGTTCCTGGGATCTTCTCTATTAAAATAAATAAATCGCCATCATTTTTGACAGTGTGAATCTTAGCGGCCCCTGAACTGACAAGGGCCAAAGCTGTGCAAAGGTATCGCACTGGGATGATGGCGCCCTTTCTCTGCCCTGCTGTCGTCCTGGCACTGACTCTTGGACACGAGTTCTGCTGATTTGACTCTGTGAAATGAAAACTCGGGTGTCACTACCATCTCAAAGCCATGGTGGCCGACTCTTACGATGTGGGCAGGACCGACTGCACAGTTCAAACACTGGGACACAATGGAGTGGTCAGGTACCCTGGGCACATTTACTTACAAATTGGGCCATGAATGGACTTGAACTGCCCGCCCTGCACACCCCCATTCATATCTTTCTCTAAACGTGCTGGAGGTCCACTGTGATGACCCAGTCAGAGCCTGAGTGGAGGGCAGCTTTAAGACTGGTAAGCTCTTGAAAACCTCTGAGCGAGAAAGAGAGGCTGGCATGATGGCACCCTTTCTATGCCCATCTGTCATCCTGGCACCGGCTCTGAGACATGGGTTTTGCTTGTTTGACTCTGCTGTTTGAAGACTAAGGTGTCCACTTTCTTCGACATGATGTCATCATGAAGGAGGAGGCCAATGCCACAGGTCAATACTGTGTCAATTGTGACAGCCTCAAGACCCAAGGCTGAGCAAGAGGATCACGCTGGCATAATTTTGCCATTTCTATGCCCACCTCTCATCACTGACCTTTGGACTCCTGTGTTCTGCAAATTTGAAAACTCGAGTGTGGTGAGCCTGTAAGCCGTGGTGACCGACTTCTACGGTTTGATGTCATCGTGGAGGGCGGGGCCTTCGTTATGCTGAGCACATTTACATATTAATTAGGCCGCATTTGGGGTCGGGCAGGTGAATGGACTCGTTTTCAGCAGCACGGTATTCACACCGAGGGGCCCTGCTTGAGACGGGCATGCCAAGCCATGTGCGTCTTGAGCGCTGGCAGCATTTGTGGAGAAGCCCCCACAGTTTTGTTTCTTGATCAAGCGAGCTGCGTTCTCCATTTACATGTGGCTAATGAGTCTCTCAGGCTTTTTCGGAATTTTAAAATACCTGAGCATCAATTCCAAACTAGAAGAAAAAAGAAAAAATAAATAAATAAAAATAAAAAATAGCCGCACGCCAACTGGGGCCCTTTATAGACCTACATTAAAAAAAAAATAAAATAAAAATCAATATTTAATTCTCCGCCGAGTTTTTGCTTAATCTGCTCTCGCCGAGCCCCCCGCCGCCATCCTCATATGGAACTGTCACTTGGAGGAGTAAAACGAATATGGAAACAGGGGGGACGTAATGTCCAGTGAGAGAGAGAGAGTGTGTGTGTGTGTGTGTGTGTGTGTGCAAGCCAGGTGACCGGTCAACTGATTGATTGACAGGCGTCCATCTGATATGGCGCCACTCGGGTCTCCTACGATATCCAAAAGCGACGGACGTACAGAACTGAAGTAAACAATACAGACGGCAACGAGACGCCGAGTGAAAGGACCCACCACCGGGACAGATGGCACTACCTTCCACCATCTATCTATCTATCTATCTATCTTTACATCTGCCCAGCACCCTCAATGTTCTTCACGTCGTGGCACTGAACACATGCAAATGTGTGCCCCCGGTGGTTCTTTGGGGTGCTGTTCTTCGGGACGGGCATTGGGCAGGTGGGGCCACACTGGTGTACCAATTCAACACAATCACTCAACGTATGAACAATTAAAGGGGCTTAAAGGGGCTTTAGGAAGAAAGTAAAGGTGCTATATTAGTAAACTGCTCACAAAAGAAATATGGGGAGAAAACCTTAAGGGGCAGGAAAGACCCAAAAACCAGCTGCACCCTCATCAATTACAACAAGACCCTCCAAAGTGGAAAGGGAAAGGAGCAGGGCAGCAAACTGCTAAGGTGACTGGGAAAAAGGGTCTGAAAAAGGGGGACCGACATCAGCCCACCTGGGGTCTTCAAAGCCCCCACAGCAGAAGAGAAATAAACCACAGCACGTCCGCAATGAACGGGTTAACTGGATGAGGAAAAAGACATTTGGTGTGGCACAGCGCCAGGCTCATGCCAGTCAGCGGCAGAAAGGGGGGAAAATGCCAAAAAGTGCTGATTTATTTATGAAGATCCAGCACGGCCTTTCCATCTGGCAAAACGCAGACGCCATCAAGGCTGTAATTAAAATGCAATTACCCCACGCGTTCGCCCGTAAAGGGGAAGCCTTCCATCTGTGCCCCGCGCAACTCTTCATCTCCACAACCCCTGGGCTCTGCCCTGCAGACATGGGCATGGGACAGAAAGCAAAAAAATAAGAAAATTAGAAAAACAAACAAACAGAGTGCCATCTTCAGTCACTGCAGGGGCCAGAGGTGCCATTGATGGAGAAAAGCGGATTAAAGAAAAGGAAAGCAGGGAGGCATCTGTGATATAGCGCCTTTCATGGCATCTGTCTATTAACAACAACATTTATTTCTAGAGCACAGTTTCATACCAATGATGAGCTCAAAGTGCTTTACAGGATGAAGAAAAAAGACAAAATATAAAAAATAAAATTGGGCAATACTAATTAACATAGAATAAAAGTAAGGTCCGATAGCCAGGGGGGACAGAAAAAAACAAAAAAAAAACAAAAATTTCCAGGGGGTCCGAGGCCACAAGACCACCCAGCCCCCTCTAGGCATTCTACCTAGATGATCCATCAGTGAATACGGTGCCATTCACACCTGCCTTTCTAGTATCTTGTGCCTCTCACATCGCTCTCCCTCATGATATAGTGCCTTTCATGCCTATCTATACACCCACCTTTTATTTGGTGCCTATCACACCAATCTAGCTATTTATTATACAGTGCCTTTTACATTTATCTATCTAGTATTATATAGTGTCACTCCTGCCTATCCATCCATTATAATATAGTGCCTTTCATGCACAGCTACAGTGCCCACCACACCTATGCGTGTATCTGCCTAGTATTATTATATAGTGCCATTCATGCATGTCATGTATCTGTCATATTGTGCCTCCCATATCTGTCTTCTTATCAAACGGTGCCTTTCACATCTCTCCATCATTATATAGCGCCGTTCATGCTTACCTGTATTATGAATTACCTACTGACTTTCAAATCTGTGCCTTCCCCATCGCTGCACCCAGTCATCTGGCTTACTGTACAGCGGTGGACTCTTTTGTTTTCTGTCATTGCAGGTCGTCAGCTCACTACACACGCGTACAGAAATGTGTTTATTTCTCTTACTTCTCGCTCTGCTTTACGTTTCACTTTTTTCACTGAATTGCTGCCCAGTTATCATGGACAGCAGGAAGACGAGTACAAAAAACAGAAGAGAGGGACCAAGTCCTTCTACATGACATCATCAAATGCCCAGTCAGGTCAGTGTGGACCCTGTGTGTCCTCGCTGTGCCCGTGGGCACTCTCTCTCTCTCTCTCTCATTCCCTCCTAGTCTCTGGGTCAGCCTGGTATGCTGCAGTGTGGACAGCGGGGCTCAATGTCCTCCAGTACTGTGATTGTATACATGGGCTCAGAAAATGGACGGCGTGTGGGCGGTTGGATGAAGCCTCATCAGTAACAAGTATCAGCCGCCATGCTCGGCACAATGCAAAGCCACAGAAACTGTCAGTCAAGCTGTTTCTTTATGATATGTATGTATAGCGCCTTTCACAGCACAAGACACCAGTTGGTGCACCTTAAAGCAACACAAAATCAGAAATAAACTGCCATATGTGTATAAACATACAGAATATACTGTAGGGGTGGCACACATCCCGGGTCCTCTCTGCATAGAGTTTGTTTGCTCTCCCCATGTCTGAGTGAGCTTCCTCCAGTGCTCTGGATATGTGGATTGGCATGGCTAAATTAGCTCTGCCAGCTGTTGTTCCTGCCTTGTGCCCTATGCCTGCTGGGATCCTGCTCAGAATGAAGAAAATGGTGTGGTGTGGTATAGCATGAACACCGACACAATCAGTGTGGGCTCTGCCTGCCCCAGCAGCTCCAAGGAACTACATATCTGGATGATATGGGGGTTTGGGGGGGTTTATGGCAAGTCATCTGAATAAAAGGCAACATAAACTAAAAAGAACGGCAGAGTGAGGGCGAGAGGGTGAGGGCGCCCCGACTGCCAGTCAAATCACCTTCATGTACTAGCAGTGCTTGACTGACTACAAAAGAAAAGACATGTTAACAAATGGCTGCTGATGTCCCCAAAAGGAAGCCCAGAGATAGAATGGGGGGGCATGAGAGAGAGAAAGAAAAAAAGAATATAGCGCCTTTCATTATAAGCAATGATCACTAAAAAGAAACAAAATGAAAAAGCATACAGCTCTATTCATATTGAGCCAAATACATTAAAAGGTGAAAGAAAGAAAGGTAAACACCACAATTATAATGTACTAGTAAAGGCGCTATATAAAGTTATAATGTATAAGAAGTTTGTTTATGAAGTAAAAAGAAAGAAAGAAAGTGTGCAAGAGGAGAGCGCAGGGCGCACGTCTGCCCCCCTTCAGCCCGGGTTAACACAGCGGTCTCCATCGATCTGCACGACACCGGATTATCGCGAGTACGAGCAGCGGGCAGCCTCTCTGGTTTGATTACCTGGCCACATTGATTGATCAAGCAAAGCTGCGGCGTGTTGGTCTTAATAAAGTGCAGGCAGTGAGCCGCGCTCCCCTAACCCCCCTCATCGCCAAACGACCTGTGCGGCCGAACGCCTGGCGGTCTAATGAGGAGCTGAGCCCAGCGGAGACTGCGGATTAAGAACGAGGAGGGTGAAACAAAACCAAAGATAAGCAGGAAACAGACAAACGGGCTGGGGGTCTTATAAAGACCGCGCCATCACTAGACAAAGGGGTGGACTGAAGGTTTGAGAAGCACAGAGGCAGGACCACCCCACCAATCCTTATGTTATGTAGTGCCTTTCAAAGCAGGAAACTCCTTGAAAGGGCCTAAAATTTAAAATGTCTACTTGTAGAATTGACTTTTATGGGGGGCCCCTAGAGCTGGCCTTTACAGCTGCTGATTAGACCCTGGACTATCAGGGGTCACCAGCAGCACTTCACTTTACTAAAAATATATTTAAGCACCCAAACTTGTACAAAGAAAAAGTCATCTGGGATGAGGGTGCAACTGGAACTCGTCACCCTGACACCTGTAATGAAGGCGCTATATGGGACTCGTATATCAGATAACAGAAGCACACATAGGAAAAGTTATCAGAGGTGAAGACGCTATATGGAACACATACAACAACAAAGTACACCTAGAAATAGTCACCAGGAATAAAGGCGCTATATGAAATGTCCTGGGGTCTACTGCAGGGTCAGGCGGGAGCCTCCCACACCTTGACAAGTGCACTGACATGTCCATTCACTCCGAGCCCGTGGTCAAGGGTTCAAGAAGGGCAGGCCGAGTGTCCAAACGTCAAGGGGTCACAGATTCTGACTGCTCTTCACTGGCACAGACGGAGCCCATGGCGGTATACTGGCTTTCCGGTCAAACACTGGTCAATTCCTAATAGATCCCTATGGATGACACCTCAGTGGCCCAAGTCACCTGAGGGTAAAGATAAAGCTGGGACTCACAGGACATTCATGTTTTGGTCTGAAGCTTATGTGACATTCTGATGCCAGGAATTTCCATCATTGGTGCCTTAGCTAAAATTCAGAATGAAACTGGCAACCAAGAGTCCATCTGAGTGGCATTTTGGTCATTCTCCTTTTATGTAGATTCAGGGCAAAGTGAGAGGTGGAATTTTAATTTTAGGTGAAAAACAAGCCATTCCAGAAACCTGACTCGGTCACTACCTATGGATTTAAATTTCAGGGTGTGACAGGCAGGTGAGGCCATCCTTGTCCAGCAGTGGTCACTCCTTCACAGTCTGAACTCCCTGCTGCATTTTTAGCAATTTGACAACACCTCTCCTAACCTGACTGGGGGAAGCCCCTGACCACACCCCTTTACAATGCCCTCCTGGGAGGAGAGGCGGAGCTCTGGAGACACCGCTCCAAATGTCCCCAGCTGGACTGAGGGTATATATAACCACACCCTCACTCCAATGTGACCACGCCCTATTTAAAATGACCTGCCTGGGAGGAGAGGTGGAGTTCTCAAGACGTTGCACAGAACACCCCCCGCTGGCCTGACGGCACATGTAACCACGCTCCCAGCTCAGCGGGCACGCCCCACCCAGGAGGCCTGAGGGTATACATGACCCCGCCTCCAAACCCATGGCCACGCCCCTTAACATTGCCCTGCTCTAAAGATGTCACACACAACATCCCCTCCTGGCTAAAGGTTATCCAACAAATATTTAAAAACAGAATAAAGGCCAGCCAATAATAAGAAGAAGAATATTACTATTAAGAGTAATGATCACTTGGCAGTGCACCCTCTGGTGGCCACCTTTCTTTTTTTAAATTTAAATTTAAACTCATTCCCTGGATTGTTTTGTGCTTATTATGTCACTGAAGTGAGTAGAAATTAAGCAGGAGGAGTGAGCCTGGGCCCCCCGCTGGTACTTCTGCCTTTCACTCCTGTGGCTACTAATCCGGGGTCTTCTCCCCAAGAGAATAAGGACTCAGAGGGCTTAATCAGCATGAAATGGGCACAAGCAAAGCCTGTCACATTGATTTGTTTACTCGCATGAGGTGAAAAACACGGCGCTGGCTCTGCCTTCACATCGGCTCGGAGACGGAGCAATCGATGGAGCTTCTCTACTTAAAAGAAAAAGGCAGCAAATCAATGCAAATGATTAGAGTGAGCGCTGCTTCGCACTACAACGGATGGCACACCGGGCTGCTGGCATAAGACGTGTGTGCAAGATGTGCTGTGGGGCGTCAATATGGGTGCAGTCAGTGCTGATCAAGCGCCTTGCACACAAAATGACACTGAGATTTAAAAAAAAAAAAAAAAAAAAAAAAAAGACATCGTCGATATGGAGACAAACGAATGGATTAGCGGCTTAAGTGCACACAGACATGCAGCCGAACGCAAACATGCCGGCTTACTGTGCAAGTGTGAACGAGTAAATGAAAAAGTCGATCCGGTGGTGGAGGACACAGAGGCTGGCAGCCATTCGGATTAGATCAACACAAATAAAAAGCACAAAGAATCACAGAAAGGGCACCACAAGAGCTCCGGGGTCATAAACGCACACAGAGGACACCGTGTAAGGTGCTTCCTGTTACACACACATATATTATACTAACAGCAGAGGGTCAATCAGCAGGCATGGAGATGCCAGGGTACTACTGGTACCAGAGTGGCACTGAGCTAAGTGAAGGAGAAACAGACAGAAATACAGACTGGCATAGGCTATCTTTGGGTGAAAACATAATGAGAACCCCAGCGGGACCACCCAGGAGCCCAGCTTAGCGAACTGGACACTCACTGGTGCCTCTGTAAAGACCATTTAGTGCAGAAATTCCTCAGGGCTTTCATTTGGTATTCATGCAGAGCGAACCCCGAGTTGACAGGTGAGTTGCCGATTTGAGAAGTGAAAGGGAATGTGTTTGGCACCATCTGGACCCCATCTCCTCCACATGCCTGAACTCCACCTCACAAATCTACACGACGACAATAAAAACAGACAAACTCCTAGCAGTGTGCCCTCTAGTGGTCACACGTCACTAAATCAGGTTTCAAACAAGTGCCTAGGCTCCACCCCTACATCTGTCAGTCACACCTTTTGACACACCCCCTGATTTTTTTGGTCATTGTTGCCATGTGGCCAGGCTAAAGTTGAATTCTTACATGAAACACGTCTGTGGAGGGGCACAGCTGGCATCTAGAGTTTTACAAAATGCTGCCAAAGCCAAACACCTCCTGGGCTGCTGCGCCACAAAACACATACTTGATGACTGAAAGGCACTATATGATTAAAGTGTACTCTGTGCACCTGACAGCAATGACCCTATAAATGTATAAAGAGGGACAAACTGTTCAGCATGGGCATCACACATGATCTGGGCGGTCTGATGCACTGGCTCTTGGTTCCTGCCTTGCTTCCCAAGTTGCCCAGAAGGGGGTCTGTCCCCCCAGTAGATTAAGTGGGTTTGAAATATTAGGCTGCGTTATAATAAATGTATGCGCCATTGTTCCGAGCTCTCGGAATCCATCAGGGACAACACGGTGCACTTTTTTCTATTGTGAACCTAAATGCCTGAGGCTCAAATTGACCGAGAAATTCTTAGAAAGGCAACCGATTCAATAAATTGGATTTAAATGCCACACACGAGGAGGCTGAGCTGGCACGAGGCGCGACTGGAACGCCATTTCGTGTTTAATGCCAGGCGGGAAACATCTGGCCGAGCTGAGCGGTGCGCACCTCCGACAGCCGCCACCAGCAGCGCGCCCCTCCATCAACCTGCCAAACGCGGCACCCGCTGGATCGGCACAACGCGCCATCTGGAGAAATCTGCCAAGTGCTCAGAGAGTTCAGCCGGGAAATCTTTGATTAGCTCATCATCGTGATGGGCGACACGGCACGACTTTGAGATGCCACTCTTCAGGCTCCGCTCGCTTTCGGGGGGCTGAAACGGCAAATGGAGCGCGTGGTGCGCAAATGAAGCTCAAGAACGCGCCGTCCTCTTCGCTCTCCGTCAATGTCGGCCTTGTTGGCTTCAATCGTGTGTGCAGGTCTAAGCGGATAACCCCAATGATGTGACGCTGCTCTCGTCACACTGACAGGTGAAATTGGAGGCGGCGTATTCTCGACGGGACCCCAGTCTGCAGGCTGGCACTCGTGCACAAGACCCCTCACGTCAGAAGAGTCTGTCCTCAGTGCCTAACAAAATGAGACGAGCGGTGAATTACAGGAGGAGTTCCGTCTTTTATTGTGAGATGGTGTCTGTTAACGACGAGCGGACACGGGTTCAGAGGATAGGAGCGACTACTTTATTGTTGTTTCAGCTTCTGTTGTCGTTAGCAATCAACAAAACTTTTAAAAGAAATAACCCATTGGATCAAGAAGAGCGGCGGCAGTGGCGGTGCAAGTTCATCTGGAGCTCCGGGAGAGGTTGTAAACGGCGCCCCCTGGTGTGCATAGCGGGCAGTCTGTACTATTAGACTTAGACATACAGCGCCCTTTAGCTTTATTTATTTATGTATTTTAATATGAGTGTCCAGTGCCGCTTCCTCGGCAAGGTATCGTCCTGCAGAGGCTGCCCATGGTCTATGATGTAGAGATGCCACCATTTTATTTACAGTGCCCAGTTCTTGAATGGCTCTGTACTGGGTGGTGTGGTTCTCCGTAGCTCCATTCTGGTAAGGGTTCTTTGCATATGGGGTTGGTTGTTTGGGCTTTGAAAAGGGGGACAAAACCGAAATCTTCAACTTCTAGTGGGTGACCAACAACAGATCAAGAAAACCTGAAGTTAGATTGTGTGATGGCTGCAGCCAGCGGCCATTTAAAAATCAAGAAGCCACTGAGATTTCACAAATCTGTGACCGTCTACTCATACGCAATTTGCCATATGCAGCCTGGTACGGATAGGACCAAACATGGAACCTTCATGTGAACGGTTCAGTCTCCCTTCTGAAGGACCACCTGGGAGTCTTTCGCTTGAAGAGCCTATGGAGGGCTTCAGTGGGGTGCAGGCTTCTGTGCCAGCCAATTCTTGATTTTCACTGGTATCTGATCCTAATTTAAAAATGCCAGTGTTTGCCAGTTTCCACCTTTACTTTTGCCCAACAGGGTTGATGTACAGGAATTGAACAAGTACAACTAGTCCGTTTATTTCTTTCACAAAGCTTTGTTGCTTGTTCGTGATCACAGAAGGCCCATGTGACAATAAAGTATTCACTTCTGTCGTTTGAACCCGTGCCTGCTCAGTGTAAACTGACACAATCTGGCAAAAACAGAATTGAAGTAAACTCCTCTTGTAATTCACCGGGAAATCTGAATTTTATTTTTCTTCATAGTTTTCAACAAACAGGAGTCAATTTTCCGTATTCTTTTTATTGTATTTTTATACAACTTAAACTTAAAATTGTGTCTAAATAATGAAAAGTGACAACAGGAAGGGCACTGGCGCTATATGCGACAGAGAAGCAGCAATTTTAAGAGCACTCCCACCTGTCAGATCATTAGCAGGCCTTTGAAAATAAATAGCATCTGGAAAACGCAAACATTTAAATTTATAAATATTACAGCGCCATTCTGCAGTGATGCTGCAAGTGTCTACTGCTGTAGACGTAGGTGTTTAAATTAAAAATCAGGTCCAATAATGTGTCACCTGCTACCCCAAAATATGGGCACGCAGGCTAACTGCCGACTCCAAGTGTGCCCGGTGTCCCTGCCAGGGTGACTGTGAGCCCAGTGTTTTGATTACAGACGGGTCAGGGAATGGAAGGACAGTGGGCTGCCCCCAATGAGGTAGTGATATCGGGTGGGCAACATACTTGCCAATGTATCAGAAAAGTGCCATAAATGAGCTTCCACAAGCGCAAAAAAACAATCAGAATATAAAAAATAAAAAATCAACTTACGAAAAGTCTCGAACTGTCTGTCTGACTCTACAAAGATGTGGCGATCCCCTGAACCACAATGCAATGCAAATACAGGATAGTCACGTGCATACAACGCGCTTATTGCGGTTAAATCAGTTTAAGTCAACGGCGTGCAGGGTAAATGGGGACGCCAGGCTTTGAGTATTAAAAAGTGAAAACGTGAAATACGACAACAATCCTCGAGACCGATTACGCGTCTTTTAAATGAAGATAATTTAATCAACTCATGAGCGAAAATCATTGGCTTTGTTTGAACACGATTTAATTGTTTGCATGTGACATCTAAGATAATTATGTCAACGTAACATTAACAAAGATGAATATTCTAAGTTACATTAACTGAAATTGGGAAAAAAAAAATAATGGAACCGCCTCGTCCGTTCCTCTTTGTTTTTTGACCGTTACGTTGTCACTCCTGCATGCACAAAACAGCCCACAGGTTAAAGCTCCGAGGTCGAGGTCTGATGGAGACCACCTTACAGCTTAAAGAAAAAATAAACAACAAGTCTTGTGGCGTGTAAGGGTTGGAGAAGAGGCGCTCGTTACGGCAGGCAGGCAGGCAGTAACAAAGGGTAGACAGAGAAGTCCTTCATAGGTGGGCACAGCACAGGTGAGCGCTCGGTGGGTCAGAGGGTGGGCATCTTGATCCAGAGCTCTGCTGTCGTTCATCTTATCTGAATGACAGTGACAAGGAAACGAGGCATTAACGGAGAAATCTACAGATATGCGTGTGTGTGTGTGTGTGTGAGAGATAGAGAGACCGAGGGGAGGGGAGTCACATGGCAGACAAATGCAGCTTGGCATGAAGGACGATTTGGACCTCAGAAAGGCAGCAAACTGAATCAAGGGCATTAGCGTTGTGGGGGCCGATGACGGAAAATATGGAAAACGTGTTGTGCTTTTCACCTAACAATCTATTTGTCAAAGTCTATAAATAAATAAACAAACAAACTGAGCGGAGCGGAGATGCTCACTTTACGGCGCCAAGATGCCGCTGCTGTTGTTGCTGACACGATGGGCTAAAGTCTCCGTCCTTTCACCGGCGCTCACTGCGCACTCGGCAGCCGCCAGTACGAAACAAAGGAAAGGCGCCCCCACTGCTTGTCCCCCGGGAGCTGATTTCCCCGTTTTACTCTCACTGCCGTGTCCTTCGTTTGATTGATTTTGGGCTTCAATAAGTTCGCCAACGATATGTGCTCATACGTGTGTGTGTGCCATTTAAAGTACCCGATCTGGGTTGAAATACCACAGAAGAAGAATAATCACACATACGACGCTTACATTTGCCTTAATCCATTTGGGGTTCAAGGAGGGGGTGGACTTTCACGGCATCGGAGCCCAGCCAGGCAGGCAGCGGTGGGCACAAAGCGGAGTGAAGTTGTACGATACACGCAAGTGTGAGAAACAAATCAATAAACGAAACAAAAGTAAAGTGAACAGGTTTAAAAATACAGCATGGATACAACCTGCTTATAACGTCAGTGAGGCTGGCTGGCTGTGGGTGTGTGTGTGTGTGTATATATACACCGGGGTCCAGCAGTGTGTTCATGGCATGATGTCAATACAGCCCCCCACCCCATATTTGACAATTTGATGTGATTATTTACTTATACAGCTGAGGCCTTCATCCACAGCGACTTATAACATTTTGAGATACAATCGACCTCATTTCTTCTGGGGGTGAGCTGGCAGTGTGTCAGTAATCAGACCTGAACCCACAACCTCATGGTTTGATGGCTGAAACCTTAACCACTAAGCCACACTGCACATTGTGAATGGTCTGTAAAGCCTTTTGACCTCAAACGCAATATCCATCCATCCATCCATCTGTTCATCCATCCGTCCATCCACTTAGCAGTGGAATCTGATATTAACAAATAAACACAGAAAAGCCTGCACTGCTGCCCCTTCCAGGGTCGATTCCTGCTGTGCCTACAATGTCGCTGGCACACACAAGCATAGCCTTCATATTTTGACTGGCCAAAGGTGGAATTAGCATTCATGTCCTTACTAACCCCCCTGGCATGGACTCCAGTTAGTTACGCCGGCTTGATATTCTGTGAGTAAGCGACTCCTCGCTGCAGCCATCTTATCATATGTGCAACACAACACAAAGTGGCCCACATACTGCACCTTCATAGGGGCCATTAGTGAAAGGCAGAGTCTTTACATGCCGTCTGCTGCTGCTTCTGGACCCTTCTCTTTTAAGACAGCAACACCTTCTCAAAGCCACTTGTGTAATTCAGGGCCACTAAGGGCTTTTAAAAAAGCGGCACAGCGGTTAGTAAAGCCCTCTTCACGCTTTACACTTAATAAAAGGTGCTCTACTTAAATACTTAATAGCAGCGTCCTAACACACGTCTGAATAAGTAGTATAGTACTGTCTAGTGTAGCATAGTACAATACTGAGTAGCCTAGTATAGTACAGGTTAGTATTGTACAGTACAGCACAGCAGATGATAGGATAACATTGAAAAACACAGTATAGTATATCATAGTATAGGTGTAGTACACCGTTGAATAGTATAGCATGGTAGTGTAGTGTAGCACAGCAGATTATGGTACAGGACAGTATATTATTGTATAGTAGAGCACAGCACAGTGTAGTATAGTATTGAATAGTATAGTACAATATACCACAGTACAGCATGGTAGAGTATTGTGTTGTGTGGCACAGTATATTGTATACACAGTGGTATAGCACAGTGTTGTGTGTTTGGGGGGCTGTGGTTTGTTGAAGTATTTTTTAATTTTCTTCAGCTTCTGTAAACTTGTAATTGCCCTTTGGAGACCAATAAGTATTCACTATCTATAGCCTACTATAGCACGCGACACTACAATATAGTATAGTAGATTATTGTGTAGTATAGTGCAGTTGCTCCTTAGGGACAAGCTGACAGAGATGGCAGTAGATTCATACCTGGTGGTAGCATGGATTGTGGACTATCTTACAGACAGACCTCAGTATGTGCGTCTCGGGAACTGCAGGTCTGACATTGTGGTCAGCAGCACAGGAGCGCCGCAGGGGACTGGACTTTCTCCGGTCCTGTTCAGCCATCGGACTTCCAATACAACTCGGGAGTCCTGCCACGTGCAAAAGTTCACTGATGACACTGCTATGGTGGGCTGTATCAGGAATGGGCAGGAGGAGGAGTATAGGGAACTCATCAAGGACTTTGTTAAATGGTGCGACTCAAACCACCTACACCTGAACACCAGCAAAACCAAGGAGCTGGTGGTGGTGTTTAGGAGGACCAGGACCCTCCTGGACCCCGTGATCATCAGAGGTGACTGTGTGCAGACCTATAAATACCTGGGAGTGCAGCTGGATGATAAATTGGACTGGACTGCCAGTACTGATGCTCTGTGTAAGAGGACAGAGCTGACTATCCATCTTACTAACCGAAGGTTCTAAACCGGATATGGACGCAGGGCGCTGGGCACATCAAGGCGCACGCACACTGCCGCCCGCCACAGAGCAAAAAAAAGAAACGAGAGGATTCCAAGGTTGTATTACAGAACAGAAACCCCAGAGGTTTACTAATCGAAGCTGTGACAACGTGCGCACCTACAACGCGCTTGCGAAAGAAGTCGCGGCTCAAACCAAAGAAAACACAGAGACGAGACTACGACCTGTGGACTGCACCTGGGGTAAAGCGTGCACGCCAGGTTGTATAGCCGCCCGGACGCGACCGCCCACACCACCGCGTATACCCTCCATGATATGTCTTCACGCAGCGGCTTCCCACCGAGGCGCATATTGCGCTGTGGCGCTCGCCCCACAGTCAGACGCGGTGGCTTCCCAGAGTCAGTAGGTGGCCCCCAGACAACACAACCTGTTCAAGCAGTCGGTGTCAGCGAAGGCAACAGACTCACGTCTCCACAAAACGAAACTGCTTTCGTACAGATATGCTTATTGGATTAAATGACATTTCACCAAAATGCACCCACCCTCCATGATATGTCATCCATCCACATATCGGACGGAACAGAAACTGATTGCCATTCTAGGATTTCCGATTCGCTAGCGAATCGTGGGGTTACTTGTACTTCACTAGAAGGCTGGCGTCCTTCATCATCTGCAATAAGATGCTGCAGATGTTCTATCAGACAGTTGCGGCGAGCGCCCTCTATCTATCTATCAGTGTAGTACACAGTATTGAATATCACAATAGTATAACATGGTAGTGTAGTGTAGCACAGCATATTATGGTATACTGTAGTACACTACAGCGGAGTATACAGTATTATGGTACAGGACAGTATATTATTGTATAGTAGAGCAGAGCACAGCACAGTGTAGTGTAGTACAGTACTGAACAGTACGACAGTATAATATAGTGGTGTAGTATATTACAGTATGCTATTGTACAGCACAGCAGGAGAGGAGAGGAGAGGAGGACTGTCACGTGTACAGAGCAGAGTGTAATTCTGTCTCTCATGTTTCGTGTCCACTCTTAAGTAGGAGTATTCCTTATAAAGGTGCTATATAAAATAAGCAGTGCTCTGTTTGTAATTGAGTTCTGAAGTTGTCGTGAATCTGTCCACTTCTTTACGCAGTTAAGTCCTTTAATACCATAAAATCTCAATTGACTGCTCCAGCTCAACGGCTCAGTGTGCTGCTTTGGGGTGTAATGGCTGATCGTGCCAAGTGTTTGCTGTCAAGGGACCCAACCACCTGTAATTGATCTTTGGCCACACCTCTCACTTTCAGTTGCTTAGCAACCACAATTACATTTCCACTCACTCACCTTCCTCGTTATTCTGCCCTTTGGATCCTCGGCCTCTGCCTCGCCGTAGCTGCATTTTTGAACTTTGCTGTCTTCTTTCTTAAACAGTTTGGTGTCTCTGGATTTTGATCTTAATGCCTTGCAATTCCTCGCCAGCTCCTTTCTGCATTTCTTTGTGTTTGTTTAATGAATGGCTACTGACTTTCATTATTTAGGCCATGTCTCCTGATCCTCTCAAGTCATTCTTTATGAATGATGCTGGCAGCCACTCAAGTCCTCCCACATACATCCAGGGTCTTCGTGCTCATGAACTGCCTTCATAGTGAAGGGGAATAAACCATTAAAACCGAACAAGAGGCCAAGACCCCGAGTGCTCTGGGACACTGATGGACTTACCGCTCAATATCATAGTTTGATATTGGGGACCCCTTCAGGGCTCATTCGCTACTGCAGTACCACAGAGACAGGGACTGGTGCCGTCGTTCAGATCTTCTCTCCTCTTTGCTCTCATCAGGGAAGATCAAAGGCAAGAAGTACAGTGAAGACGCAACTTCAGCTTCTTCCAGCAAACCTGCGTCTTCCTGCCAGGAGCATATTTAAGAATTCCACCAACAGATTTACGACTCCTGTCTGAAGACGACGACATTCCACTGCTCTGGCTGACCATTGTTGGGTTCACTTTGTGTTTTTGGCCGGTTCCTCCATCAGTTATGCAGGGTTCACCACCCAGTGCCCAACTGTTTCTCTCTGTCTGGTTCTCATTCTTACAAAATATTATATATATATATATATATATATACACACACACACACACACACACAAATACTCATACTAGCTGTGCTACCTGCCCAAAACGGGTTGAAACTGAAGAAATCAACGTAGTCCTCAGTGTTAACGTTTGTAGTGACACCATGCAATGCTCATGTCTCTGTTATATGCCATTTAGGATGGGATTTGTAGAAGGAGTGTTACAGTATGTGATGCGCCTACTGTTAGAATGGCAAATGCAATACATTTTATTGCTACAAATGTCTGTGATGCGCCACAGGTTGGAATAACAGAGACATACCAACCAGTTAAGAAACATCCATAAGCTTCATCAACCCAATATCAAAATGAGAATGAAAAATAAGATAAAGAACAAAATTGCCAAAAGTGAAACAGAAAAAGCAAAACTACAAACTTATCTCTCTATTATAATAAAAAAAAATCCTGGGATGAAATGAGACTTTTTAGCCTGGGACGAGACGTGATTTTCTCAGAGACACTTTCACATCCCGTGAGACAAGACTTTGTGCCCAGAGATTTAACCACGGAAATAAAAGACAAAGAGTAGATGACAAAGTAGAACGTCTATTCAAACACTTCAAACAAACATAAGTCTCTTTCAGGAGTGAATCGAGCTCCATGTGTAGTCGGAGGGGTCCGTTCCGTCTCTCAATTAAAAGAATAGAAAATCCTGCTTTTCATAGGGGCGTGTCTCGAGAGCGGGACCCCCAACAGGAGCAGAGGATGTCTGGGGGAGAAGAGAGACAAGGCAGTGAGACACAGAGTAGGACTGCTGCTGTACAGGCTTTTAAAATGTTCGAAGCGCCACACAAAATGCAGATTACACGGCAGCAGCAAGCCAGCAGCTGATAAAGCAAAGAAGAGGTATAAAAAAAAAAAAACTCCATTTATTTCCCATTGTATCACCGTTTAAGAGGGGGTCTCGGAGGAGCGACCCTCTTCACAACGTGAGCGCCAGAGACGCGAAGTGGCTGGCGCACAGCGCAGGCCAGGGAGGGGCTTGGCCAGCAAAGCAAGCAGGGAGAAAAGCCCCCCAGTACCTGAAGAAAATAAAGAAACAAGGGTGGGGACAAATAAAGTCTAATCAATCAATCTTTCTAAAAGTGAGTGCAGTGCATCCTGACATTTGGAAGACTGCACATTGAAGACTCGTATAGTTGATCAGATGTTCAGACTGAACATCGTTAGTGGGCAAAACTAACATTAAACAATCTAAGAGGACTAAGGGTGGCATGGTAGCAGAGTGGTAGTGTCACCACATTGACGTAAGCAGACACGGGCTCAAATCCTGAGCGCTCGCGGTGTCTGCACCAGTTTCTTCCAACAGTCCAAAGATGCACAGATTAGGTGGATTGGCAATGATAAACTGGCCCCAGTGTGTGTGTGTGTGTGCTCACCCTGCCATGGACTAGCGACTTGTCCAGAATTTGTTCCTGCTTTGCATTCTGGGATAGGCTCCAGCTTCCTTGTGACACTGCTATGGATAAATGGGTATGGAAGATGGATAGATAGATAGATAATGGGGCTAATGGCAGTCATACAGTTGCACTGAGTAAGTCAGAGTCTGTAATGTTTAAAAGCGGCGCCCCCAATGCCCCCGATTTAACTGCCTAACAGGCCTAAATGGCAGAGCCGGCCCTGGCAGTGTGTCTTATGGTGGCGAATCTGGAGCCTTCTTTGATCAGAGACGTCTCAGACTTTAGCGGATGAAGCCTGACCGCGTCACCACTTTCTCACAATTTTATCGTTAGTGTCCTAACTTTCTAGAACGTGCAGCAAGCATCAAATTTAAAAGGATGGTGTATTTACAAAATATTCTTTGCTTGTCGTGTTGCTCTTTTCAATGTCATGGAGGTCGCTGATGGTTTAACATTCTCCATGTTCAGTTTTTGTTATTTTAAGGTATTTTGGAATTGAGGTTTAAATACCTAAAATCAACAGGAGGTGAACAGCTGGGAAATCAGCCTCTGGAACTACAACACCAAAATCAAATCCAAAGAGAAAGACAAGCAAAGGGGTGTCCAAATGTTAAAAAGCGAGACTAATGAAACGCAACCAGAAAAGACGAAGGCAGACATCAGCGGCCCACAACTCTGCACCGCCCGGCTGCCTTTGGAACTGAAATGACACAAGACGGGCAGCTCCTCTGAAGAGGCGTGGAGGATGTGCTTCGCTTTGAGATCAGGTGTGAGGCAAGGGTTAAAGAAATGGGCGCAGAGCTAAAAGAGCCGAGACAAACCGAGAAGAGGGGCTATGAAGCATGAAATGAACACTGGAGCAAATGGAGGGATACTTCAGCACCACGGTCAGCAACAAAAGTGTTCCACATGGCGAAGCCTGAGTAATGGCGCAGCGGACTGGATGTCAGGCTGAGCTGGGAGAAGAGAAGAGCGGCTGTGAGCTCACATGGCCATTCAAACCCCCCCGATGCACCACCAGCCATTCCCCTCCTAGACAGCTGGCACGCACCGCTGATTCACTTTGCGCAATTGGGCACGGCCTGCCGCCCAGACGTGTGTGCAGCCTGCTGATTTAGACGTTCCCCAGAATTAGCCGCAGATTACTGCGGCCCAAGTAGCCAGGAGATCTGGGGGTTTCGTGGGAGGCTCCATGATAGGCACTGCCACGTGGAGCACTTCACTGCTAGACCTCCCTTCTACTGAGGTGTCTTCTGGCTCACCCGTAGGGCACAGATCGGATCAGTCTCGGTCCCGCGTCCTCTATGGGCATTGCCAGCATTGACTGGCATCACACGACCAGTCAGTACCAACTCTGATGGGGGTATTTCAAGGAGTTGCTAGGCTGTAGGAAGTGGAAATAATACTGGCAATTATTTAATAAGAAGGAACACACGGGAGGGCATCTGTGGTATCTTTTCATTTTAAGCAACATAAGTGCGAGGAGCAGCAGGGGGCCACTTGAAGCTGTAAGCCTGCCAGACTGAAATCCGTCTGTAAAGCCCTGTGCCCAGTGGACTTGGCCAACGTTTAATTGGTGGTGCAAGACAAGCCCAGTCGATTTTATTATCGGCCTCATCCCAGGTAGCAGGCAAACCTTTAGGTCCATTCTACAGGTCAAGCAGCTCTGTTGGCAATCCGCTGTAACATCTGATGTGCCATTTAATAGGGGCACGGGGGAAGTAGTTGGATGTGGCACAGTCTCATGAATATTATTGTGAAGGGTCTAGGGGTAGACTTCCGGGGCTCTGTGATTCAGAAACTCTGTTCAACAGCCAATCAGATTGTACATTTATGTCACATGGTTTACACAAAGGAAAATCGGAGAAAGGCGTGGCCACGGCTGACACTACTGAGAGTGATAGTATTGGAGTCCACCCGAGATGACAGTCGTACTACATGACACGCCCACTGCAAGGCCTGCCCACTCGATAATCCTCAGAGTCAGAAACTCCTCCCACAACCCTAATCTTAACTGCAGCATAAGGATGTTGTTATGAGAACCGAGCACGAGGTAGGTCTTCAAACCGGGCGTGCGGAGAAGGAGAGAAATGAATGGGCGTCACATCACTGACATGTAATGCAAAGGCCGCTAAACGTTAAGTGGTGGTGGGGGGGCGGGAGCTAGTTGATTGGCTCCTCAACAGACCAGAGCTCTGGAGTTCTACAGCGAGACTCTACTGACATTCCTCAGAAAGGAAGACCGTAACCCGGAAGAAGAGCTACAAACTGAAGAACTGTGAACGTGTTCTAGACTCCACCTCTCGCCTCATGTGTTCTGTTTCCAGGGCTTCAAATCTCCCCCGAGGAACATTCACGGCACCATTTGAGGATCAACTATAAAGGAGTGCACACCTGTGTGATTGGGGTCTATTATTTTCACATTTTCAGTTTCAAAGCAAACGTAACCCGCTGACACCTCAACCCTTTAGATATGCTTTTGTTTCTCGATTACACTGCTAAACCTGTCTACCAGGAGCCCAAGCAGCGTGCGTCACGAGGCAGGAAGCAACCCTCAAATATTCTGAGCAAGCGCCACTGTGGAAATGATGGGGTTGGGGGACTGAACTCGTGTCGTCACTGAGCTGTGCTACTCTGTCACAACACCATGTGATTTTAAATTGCAAATTTATTTGTCACGGTGACACAAACGTAGAGTGGCACCAAGGTGGGAAAAAGGAATACAACTATAGAAACGTCGTCCAGGATCCTCGAGTTAAAAGATTGGTACCGGCATGGATAAGGTGACAAAAAAAAAAAAAAAAAAATTAAAATACAATAAAAAACACAGATTTATACATCCAGAAGGTGTCAAGTTCACCCAAAACAAAGGCACAGAACAAATGGAATACTTACATAAAAAAGACGTATATAGTGCCTTTCACATCTATCTGTCTATCCAAGAAAGCACTTCTTATAGCTCAGCCTTTTCATTATGGAGGTGGTACAATTGGCCATCTTGGTGAGGTCAATGGTAAGGTCCCCATTATAAAGAACCTTTCATTTTATCACTAATTATAATGTAAGTGTGGCGAGTGCCGCATGTTGATTCTCATAAGCATGTAAGCATTTCATTGTACTTTATACTCTGGATAACAAGGACCTTTTAAACCTACTGCCTTTAACTATCAGTCTATCTACCTCATACAGTGCCTTTCATCGATTGGCCTTCACATCTATTTGTCAATCACTCTATTATTTAGTGACTTTCATCCCTACCTTTCTTATAAAATGCTCTTCATAGCTCAGTCTCTTTATTATGCAGATTGCACAACTGGCTGGCCATCTTGGTAAGGTCAGTATTAACTTCCAATGCCTTTCCTTTCTTTAACTAGTCATGGTGCCTGAGAGTGGCGATGTGTTGCATGATGATGAGCAGAAGCAAGTAAGCATTTCACTGGCATCTGTGCACAGAGCAGTAACACCCCTATAAACCTATAATCATAACGCTCAAAAAGAAGGAAGGGATGATTACAAGGAGTATACATCAAGTACAACAAAATAAAGAAACAATAACCCTTAATGGGTCCTGTTGAGTGTCTGCTCTGATCTAGCAGGTGACAGGTGGACAGCTTGCACATTGGCACACGTGCGCACACTCTCTCTCTCTC
Organism: Erpetoichthys calabaricus; assembly: GCF_900747795.2. NCBI lineage: Eukaryota > Metazoa > Chordata > Cladistia > Polypteriformes > Polypteridae > Erpetoichthys > Erpetoichthys calabaricus. The sequence continues at coordinate 169,308,746 of NC_041403.2, read as the reverse complement.
TCTCTCTCACACACACACACACACACAATGGCTCTTCCTCTTATCTTCTGCTCCTTTCTCTTCTAATTCCTGGTCACCACCAGCACATTACGGCAGCTCACCTTCCATCTCCATCCTGGGAGGAGGCAGCCATTTACATCTGGACAGAAAACCCTGGGATAACCCCTAGTAGCCCTGACCCTGCTGTGCGGATACTGTGTATGGAATTCAGAAGGGCACCTCAGTGTTGGACCCAGATGCTGCCATCTAGTGGCCGGGGGAAGTAAAGGTTTTGCACTTGTCCAGAGCGGCACATTTCTCAGTCTGGACACTGAGCTTGACCACGCTGATGCACACCAACTTTCACTGACTGTCAAGAAAAGGCATCTTTATTAGATGTACAGACTGCATTTAAAGTCAGACTGTGCAAAGTCCACCCTCTTAATGGTGGCATGTCACATGCAGAGACATGTCATATTTAAATTAATTTGACTAAAACGAAGGATGGGCGCTATAATCATTAAGGATATCAAAAGGAGTCCATCATCAGGGGAGACGGGATGCCAGTCCATTATAGGCCTAGGAATTCTTAATAATGACAGACAAGTCAGGGAAGTATGAATATCAGGAAGCATCTGGGATTGCATGAAGTGAAATAGCGGGGTACCTGTCTACATCATGGAGGTGGGCATCTCAAATCAGCAAATGAGGAGCAAGGACAGGAAAAATGGAGGTCTTGAGCCACTCGACCAAATCCATTCTGAGATGCTTGCGAGTGAAATTCAGGAGCGGGTATTCCCCAAAATGAGCTCACTGGGCTCCGTGAGGGCAAAGTGGGCACACCGACGGGCTGTGACTTCTTAAACCAGGGTGTAAGCATGACACAAGAGCTCATTCATTCACATGGAGTGCCTTCTTTTGGACCAATCAGATGCATCCTAAATCTTCAAATGGCTTCATTTATCGTGAGCATAGAAAGGCAATCCACAGACACTCATCTGGACGCGTGTGCTCGGATTTCAATGAACAGGCCATCAAATGGCACTCGGCATCTGATGTGCTTCACTTTCAACTCCCACTATGGGCCTAAACGATACCGCATGTACACACAAAAGGCAAGGAAACGCAGTGGCGGCCACCAAAACAAGCAGCCGACACAAAGACCACCGAGAACCTTCACGGGTGCAGAGAGCAGACCATCTGGATAGTAAACAAGCACCACTGCAGCCAAGAAACTGTAAAGACGCCATTAAATATGGGAGGAGGCTGGGAGCCCCGGGCAGAGACCTTCACTTGTGACAACTCGGAGCAGAGGAACATGAAACTGAGGGGCCAGCCGGGAGCTACGGTGCCAGCTTAGGGGGCAATGGGAGTGGGGCAACCTCTGTAGGAATGAAGAGACTAAGGGGGATTGACATCTTGTGCAATAGTGTTCATGTGAAATTAAGGTCTTATGTTGAATGTTTGTGATCTACCTTATTTCTTATCCTTTTGTAATTTATTTATATTTTGACACCGCAGGGACTGCACCTAATTTTGTTATATTTGTTGCAATGACAATAAAGATATTCTTTTATTTTCTTGTCTCTCTTATGAACTGAGTCACACCAAATAATGACCAATATGAAAGGCACTATACAAAATAAACAGGCAGGACAGAAATTAAGAGACAAACAAGTGGATGTGAGGGGCACTATATAAGAGACAGACAGGTGTGAAAGGCGCTATATAGACAGATAGATATGAAAGGCGCTATATAATGGATATGAAAGGCGTTATATAGACAGATATGAAAGGTGTTATATAATAGATATGAAAGGTGCTATATAATAGACACACACAGATGTGAAAGGTGTTATATAACAGACAGACAGATATGAAAGGCGCTATATAATAGATATGAAAGGCGTTATATAATAGACATATGAAAGGCACTATATAATAGAGTGTAAAAGGCACTTTAAAATAGACAAAGACAGATACATAGGAAAGGCACTATATAACAGTGAAAGGTACTCTCTTTTATATAGTGCCTTTCATGTCTATTTATTACATAGTGTCTATCTATCTAGACACTATCTGTTCATATCTATTGGATACATAGATAGACGGACATGAAAGGCACTATATAAAAGATAGACAGACATAGATAGATATGAAAGGCACTATATAATAAAGTGAAAGGTACCATATAATAGATAGATAGATAGACATGGAAGGCACTATATAAAAGACAGACAGACAGATAGATAGGAAAGGCACTATATAACAGGCAGACATATTTCATTTTTATTTTAATTACAGCTCACTCACTCAGGTCAAAGTGCGCACTGTGTGTTGTGTTTTACTGATTGGTTTATTTATTTGCTTTGAATTTTCCGCGTGATGGGGTATTGACAAATAATCAATACGTGGTGTATGGCACATGATCCCCTCATTAAGTTGCTAACGCCACACGCACATGCCCCTTTCAGTCTCGCCCGTCTCTCCACTAAAAGTCGCCTTTAAGCACAAGTGACATTTGATTGGCCTCCCGTCGAGCCCTGGTATTATCTCACGTTTGCTGTGTGATTCGCTATCATCTGCACTTTAGATGATGGAGCTGATATTTGTAACAGCTGAAAGCAAACATAATGCCAGGGGGTTTGGCTCGATCCCTTCTGATACCAGCAGCTCTGCAGGTATGAATGAGGACACGAGTGCGGGCTGACATCGAGAAAATGAAGCGTGGGCAGCCTGTCAACACTGTAGACTTCCCGGCACTGCACAAGGCGTGTACTCGCTGTTTGGGGCTACAGTATATAGTGCCTTGACTCACCTCTGCTTTCCTGTCTGGTGCAGAGCAACAACTCCTTGAAATTCACAGTCAGTCGCTTCAGATGAGGCAAAGTCACTCCATCCATGCCTACATGTAGAAACCTGCTTATCCTTTAACGGCTGGTAGTAGCAGGGCGATGCACTGCGTTAGCCATGATGGCTGCAATGAGAATGAAGTGAAATGACACCTTTTACTGCCCAACTGAACAGATTACAGTATGCAAGCTTTCGAGGCGCCTTAGGCCCCCTTCGTCAGGTATGCTGTAGTGACCACGCTGTGGACGCAGTTCCAGTCCATTAAGGGGGCCCGCGTTTCTCCTTGTTTTCATCGTGGTCACTCCCTGGCCGCAGAGCCGCCTCTCTTTCAGTCTAAACGTTTCTCGCTCTTTGTTTTATATTTGATCCTTTCTTTTGTTTTCCTGGCCCCCGGGCTTCAAGAAGATTTGCTTTTCATTCCGGCAGCACTACATTTATATTGGCAAACACCCACGACTGGAGACCTCGGGGACCAATTTTTGATGGCATGGACACCGTGTCAGGTTTTGATGCTGGAGGTGGGGGTGGCGGACTCATCTTCTTCTATTTTTTCTATAGACACTATCTATGTGTGTATCAAGGTTCACATTTATTATCTTGTGCCATGGTTACCCAGTGAAATGGAAATCCGATTTGGAGCACGGACTATGCTGTAATGAGATGTGCAGGCGGCCGCGCGGCCCCTCCACTTCTTTACAGTTCCATTTCAAATCTGTCTTCCCACATATTCAACTTCCTTACACACACACACACACACACACAGGTCCCATTTTCTTGCACTCTGAATCACGGAAAGCACAAACCGTCATCTGTTTTACCAGCCAAACCACAAGCATGCGGCAGGCGTGAACAAAGAGCAACCGAGCGCCTTCCACGGCCCAACGGCACCCGAGATTTTCAGTGGTAAGAAACGAAGGAGATTGGGGGTGCCATTCGACAAACAATACGTAAATTCATACGATTTCTGAATCTCTAGACAGCTAATGTAACTCGACTTTACTCTGGTGAGCAGTTTCAAGTCTTGTAGGGTGCGACGCCAAGAAGGATCATCTATGTGGGAACAACGTGAATAAAGAGCCGCGCCATTCACTGCTAAGGTACGGTATAGTGCCACAATCCAGCTGTTTAGGTTGGCTTGACTCAAAATTAACATCTTGCAAAACTTTCAAAAGACATTACGTAAGATAGACGAGAAAAGGGCTACACATAGCATATAAATAAATAAATAAATAAATACATAGGAAAGGCACTTCATAAAGGAGACAGACTGGAAAGAGGTAGACGTGAAGGGCACTGTGTAACAGAAAGAGACGGGGAGTTATATGAGCTGACAGACAGAGTGAGTGAAAGACACTATATAACAGAGACAGACAGAAAAGGACACTAACAATACAAAGATGACTTTAAAGTAGACAGACAGACAGGAAAGACATTAAGATAAACAGGTAGGTGTGAAAGGCACTATAAAACAAATATAAAAGGCACAGTATAACTTGTATAAAGAGATTAATCATATTAACAAAAACAGTACAGAGAGATATGAATGACAGTAAACAAAATAGATATAAAAGGCACAGAGATAGATAGATATGAAAGGCACTATATAGTATAGACAGACAGAGACAGACACTATGTATCAAATAGATAAAGATCGAGAGAGAGCTTGAAATGAGCGGACACAGTGTTGACAGACCTGATAAATACATTCATTTATCTTCTAAACCTAACCAATGACTTTCAGTAAGGTTTGCCACTGCACAGATACTTGAACCTTTTAGCTCAGCTATAAAGCACATTTGCTCACACTCACTCACTCACACACACTCACTCACTGGACCCGACTGACTATATGGTCACCCAGAGAGCTCCAGTGGAAGCTGTACGGACATTCAAATTCATTCCACCAGTGGTCAGGCTCCTGCTGCGGTGACACAGTGACATTAACCACTGCACTGGTGTGCAGATCTTTTGCTGCTGTAAACTTGGCAATGTGTGTGGCATCATCAGTGAAAGGCACTATATAAAAGCAAATTTGGATGACCAAGATACGTCAAGCCAGCTGTCAACATTTGTCTATATCTCACATGCCCACATTTCAGTGAAATTTTTACATCGCATGTGCTACTTAAATGTTAAAAGGCACATAAAACAAATGGGGGGGGGGGGGGGGTGACTTGTGTTTTTTTTTGTGTGCCCACAGCTGTCAGTGGGGACTCATTTTGAGTTTTTCAATTCATTTTTACGGTGGCTTGTCGGTGCTTAAAGACACCATCTTCTGTGTGTTCAGGCCCTATGGCTGCATTCACATCTGAACGCCTCATTTAACACTTCGGGTGTCTTCAGTCTGTGTGTGACTCGAGTTTTGGGGACCACTCATCCTTTTCATTTTTTAGGAATATAAAGCTGAGGGGGTCCCATGCCAGCAGATACAGTGGTGTGAAAAACTATTTGCCCCCTTCCTGATTTCTTATTCTTTTGCATGTTTGTCACACAAAATGTTTCTGATCATCAAACACATTTAACCATTAGTCAAATATAACACAAGTAAACACAAAATGCAGTTTTTAAATGATGGTGTTTATTATTTAGGGAGAAAAAAAAATCCAAACCTACATGGCCCTGTGTGAAAAAGTAATTGCCCCCTTGTTAAAAAATAACCTAACTGTGGTGTATCACACCTGAGTTCAATTTCCGTAGCCACCCCCAGGCCTGATTACTGCCACACCTGTTTCAATCAAGAAATCACTTAAATAGGAGCTGCCTGACACAGAGAAGTAGACCAAAAGCACCTCAAAAGCTAGACATCATGCCAAGATCCAAAGAAATTCAGGAACAAATGAGAACAGAAGTAATTGAGATCTATCAGTCTGGTAAAGGTTATAAAGCCATTTCTAAAGCTTTGGGACTCCAGCGAACCACAGTGAGAGCCATTATCCACAAATGGCAAAAACATGGAACAGTGGTGAACCTTCCCAGGAGTGGCCGGCCAACCAAAATTACCCCAAGAGCGCAGAGACGACTCATCCGAGAGGTCACAAAAGACCCCAGGACAACGTCTAAAGAACTGCAGGCCTCACTTGCCTCAATTAAGGTCAGTGTTCACGACTCCACCATAAGAGAGAGACTGGGCAAAAACGGCCTGCATGGCAGATGTCCAAGACGCAAACCACTGTTAAGCAAAAAGAACATTAGGGCTCGTCTCAATTTTGCTAAGAAACATCTCAATGATTGCCAAGACTTTTGGGAAAATACCTTGTGGACTGATGAGTCAAAAGTTGAACTTTTTGGAAGGCAAATGTCCCGTTACATCTGGCGTAAAAGGAACACAGCATTTCAGAAAAAGAACATCATACCAACAGTAAAATATGGTGGTGGTAGTGTGATGGTCTGGGGTTGTTTTGCTGCTTCAGGACCTGGAAGGCTTGCTGTGATAGATGGAACCATGAATTCTACTGTCTACCAAAAAATCCTGAAGGAGAATGTCCGGCCATCTGTTCGTCAACTCAAGCTGAAGCGATCTTGGGTGCTGCAACAGGACAATGACCCAAAACACACCAGCAAATCCACCTCTGAATGGCTGAAGAAAAACAAAATGAAGACTTTGGAGTGGCCTAGTCAAAGTCCTGACCTGAATCCAATTGAGATGCTATGGCATGACCTTAAAAAGGCGGTTCATGCTAGAAAACCCTCAAATAAAGCTGAATTACAACAATTTTGCAAAGATGAGTGGGCCAAAATTCCTCCAGAGCGCTGTAAAAGACTCATTGCAAGTTATCGCAAACGCTTGATTGCAGTTATTGCTGCTAAGGGTGGCCCAACCAGTTATTAGGTTCAGGGGGCAATTACTTTTTCACACAGGGCCATGTAGGTTTGGATTTTTTTTTCTCCCTAAATAATAAAAACCACCATTTACAAACTGCATTTTGTGTTTACTTGTGTTATATTTGACTAATGGTTAAATGTGTTTGATGATCAGAAACATTTTGTGTGACAAACATGCAAAAGAATAAGAAATCAGGAAGGGGGCAAATAGTTTTTCACACCACTGTAACTTAGACAGACAAACATGCACCTTGTTTAAAGTGCTGTGTTTCAGCTGGGGTCCCTCCTCTGGCTTGTGTTTAAATTCTTTTGTTTCAACCTTTTTTTGTTTATTTTTGATTCTTTTGTTTATGTGAATTACTTTTTGTTAATTTGCATGATTCTGTGTTTTTTAATTAGTTTTCCGTGTTATTTAATTAATAGGTGCCTATTCTTGTTCCATTATATTCCTTATGTTCTGTGGGTGGATCACCAAGAGGTGGAGCCACCTGTCCATCAGAGTCAGGGACCGCCCCCAAATCTATTCCGGCTGGTTCACTGAATGCACTTGGTGGCGCTGGTGAGCTCTTTCAGTGAATTTACAGGAGTTTTGAGCTCGGTGCTCTGCTTTTGACGTCACCTTTTGGATTTGCATTTTTGGGACTTTGCTGTTTAAGGAGATTTTCTTAAAAATAAGTCTCTTACTGAAAATGATTCCTTTGTCGCTTTTCTTTCAAGTCAGAGGTTGACGGACCCTTCCACTTGTGGGGCTGTTTGGAACCACTGTGTGAGTGTGTGTGGGTCGCACTCCAGTTATCCAGCTCAGGTTTCGGATGTTAACAGCGTGGAATATTTTGTTTCTGTGCGTCTTTTGCCAGGCTCCCCAAGAGGTGGGCACACCTGCCAATCACCTCGAGGGACTGCAGCTGAGGAAGACCCACAGTGCCTTGCAGGTGAGCTCTTGGGTGTTTGGTTGCTTCTCTTTCCACTACTGCCTTCTGGATTTTGCCCCCCGTGCTCGGTGTTCTTAACCATTCGTTTGCTTTGGGACTGCTTGCTTCAGACGACGTTTTTGCGTTATGTGCTTCTCAGAGTGTCACCCTTTAACAGAGCAGTTTTATGAAAATAAATCTTCTCATGTCTAAATTATTCACCATTCGGCAACTCCTCTCATTCCCCCACCACCCTTTTGTGCTCCACGGTGTCTTCTTTTTGATATCCACCCACCAATCTGGGAGATTTCTTCAAAAACGAATTCCTTTTGAGCCGCACTACTCAAATGGGGACAGCGTTTTATTGTCGGGCGGCTCATTTTGTTGTGACGCTCTAGAGTCTTAAAAATGTCCAAAAATTGTCAGCTAGAAGCCATCTTACCGTCAAACTCCGGCTCTGTAGAAAAGAAACAACGTACACTGTGGGAACATAAAGCACCACGAGGTACAAAAAGGAAATCCAAGGTGAACAAAGTCCCAACTCAAAATCCAAAGAGAACAGTTGAAACATGCAGTAAATGACAAAAGCACCGCTAAATTATAAGTAACACTTAGCAATGAACCGCCCGTCACCTTTCTAGCGCTGACAGCAGTCCCTCGTGAGGGTCCCACGCACAAAACAAATGCATAGGGAAGAAAACCAATTATTAACAACAATGACCGAGCCATAAAAACTCAAAAACAAAAGAGACGTAAAACAAGAGTTTGAACCCCAGCTGCAAACACCAGGTCTTCTCATTGTGCTTCATAAGAAAGGATTTTAGAAGGTAACCGGGAGAAAGCTTCTGGCTGTTGGCCACATCTTGTCAGATTTCAGGGGTTCAAGTCCTTGTTTCATGTTCATTGTGTTTTGTGGGTGGTCCCCACTTGCCAGCCACCGCCCTGTAATTCCGGAGGGTCTCCTGCAGGTCCTGCTGGCTCATTGTGAGCTCTCGTGCCTTTTTCTTTGCTCGGTTTGTGACTTTGCCTTGGATTTCCATATTGGGATTCCTTTTGCCTTTTGTGCTCCACAGAGTTTGCTTTTGTTACTGAGCACTGTGTGTTAAGAATAAATCTTTTGTTCTATAAAGAGCCTGAATTTGCCCTTATTACTAGCTAGGGTTTGACAGTGACATCCCCCTCTAGTGGTCACTGTTGGAAGTGTTTTTGGAACTCATAGGAACGTATGTGCTTTAGGATTACCAGTTCAAGCCAGAAATGGGTTGATCACCAGGAGACCAAGAAAACCAAAGCATGAGACCAGAATGAGAGTGGAAAATATCAAAAGTGGGGTCTTAGCCAGCAGATCATTAAACAGACAGAAAAGCATGGAGGTCTATTTGTGACTTAGAATCCGTGAACTCGGATACGGATATGACCTCATGGTGAACTTTCATCCTGACACGTTGTGATTGACAGTCCACAACCTCAAAGGACACGCCCCCCAACAATGGGGGCTCAAAATCAAGCTAAAGCGAAAAACGACCGTCCTGCCGTCACCATCTGATTCCCAGGGGGTAGAAAACCACCAAATCAGATATGAATCTGTACCCAAAGGGAAAGGGGAAGTAAGAGGGGAAAAAATGGACGACGACAAAATAGCCAACACTTGTGGGCAGGTCAGGTCAGTCCAGGCCTTGGCTTGATTTTTGGAGGCCTCACTCCCCCTGAGGCTTTCTGAGGACTCCAGAGATCATCTCAAGGATGCCAGTCAGGTGGTCACCCATAAAAATACAAAACCGCAGCAAAGTCCTCAAGTGCTTCCCTTAGGGAGGCCATCCCCTTGTGCTGGACTGCTTGTGGTTGCTATGCCAGTTGCTACCATGTGACAGTGGAAGGTCTCGACTTGTGATGTCACTATTGTGACAAGGTGAAGGTCGGTGTCACCTGTTGCTGTACATTCTCTGCATTTGCTGCAGCTCTGGCACATGCGGACGTCGGCCACCAACTGCACGACGCACTGCTTTGTTGACCAAGAGATGGTTGACTTGATCATCTTGCACATCTCCGTGTTCCATGATCTCGATGTTCCTGCCCATCTTTCAAGTTTGTCCCCAGTCTGGCAGTGCTCATTGAACTCAAGGCTGACTGTGGTGGTCTAGTTGTGTGGTGTCCTTTGACATTTCCTTGTGTGCCCCTCGGTCAACTGGTTCCCCTTCACAGTCACTGAGGTCTCACCTTTTGGCTGCGCTCCTAATCTCAGACATCAGTGAGCAAAAGCTAGGAATTTCGCCATGAACTCTTGGACAGAAGCCCCCAGCTCTTTGTGGACATCATGTCCACCTTTTCAGCCACTGGCTGGATAGACAAATGACAGCACGGTCAAAAGGTGGCACAAAGGTAAGAACGAGATCCGCTGTACCTCGTCAGCGCGCTTCTGTGTGCCTTTCACTTCTGTTTTGATCCCAAGTCCGTGGTGACAGGTAGCGTTTCCCCAAATCTTGTTAAATTCACAGCACGGTTTGATCCTAACGCACGGAGGAACAAGAAGTGTTGATCAAAGGCACCGATTTACGAAGGCTTTAGAAGCCTAAGAAATAAAATCCACACTGGGCGGCGCGGCGGCAGATGATAAACGGGACGTGGATTGAAGCGGAGGTGTCCTTGATGTGACAAGTCGAAATAGGAGTCCGTCAAAAGAAAAAAACGTGAGGGAGCTTTAGAAGCGCTCGACTGAACTCCTCGAGTGAGTTTGGCAGTCATGCAGAATCACGAAACCGTCTGGAAAACACCGACGGAAATCAGGCCTTGGATTTCTCTTTGATTCCAAATGATGAACGCGTGCTGCTCGTGAAAAGACGGAGGTGGAGATGTGGCGGTGCTCCAAAATGTGCAGTCTCGACTTCTTCTGTATACATCGGCCTTTATATAGCACCTTCCACATTCAGCACGCCACACAGAAACTAAACACAAGGCACAAGTGTGACCCTGTCCATTATGGTCAATGAGACGGGATGGCCTAGTGGGTTCAAATCCCACTGCTGACACCACAAGTTGTGCTCCATTTGGAAAAACATTGTGTCTTGAATGTTCAGCCAAATAATAAGAGTCACGAAGTACTTTAACACGTATCGGGGGCTTTTGAACACCATATGCTGTGGGGTCCGCCTGATGACTAAAGAACCGACGAGCCTGACAGGACCAAATAGTCTTGGAGAGAACAAATGGGCACAGAAAATGTAATGGCACTGCCCTTCTAAGGAGAACCCCATTTCAAAGCACTTTCCTGTAAATACAGTGATGTGAAAAAGTATCTACCCAACTTCCATTTCTGTATATTGCCCCCTTGGTTATTACCTCAAATAGATCATTGATAATTTAATTCTGCCCTGTTAATCTAAACCTCCCCACATACGGACCCTCACCATGAATTTGAAGTCGCTACCACAAGAACATCACAGAGAAAATTCAGAAGAAATGAGGAAAGGAATTGTTGAAACTTCTCGATCAGGAGAAGGTGACAAAGCCACACAATAGTGTGTCACGCACACACACCTTGGGGACCTCCCGGGTGGGTTCAGGCAAGCCAAGTAATCCCACCACCAGGCAGAAGGGGGTGCTGTCGTTAACCACGTCTCTTACTTCCTCCACAGCACGCAGCCATCGCCAGTTACAGGACATACAGAAGCCCCACCCCTTCCAGAAGTGAGCCTATATAAAACATGGAGCCAGTGAATGGAGATGGTCATCTTGGGACCCAAGCTTAGGGACCAGACAGAGCTGTGTGTGTGTCTGTAGATTGCTTTGTTTGTGTCCTCTGGGATGGGGGACGTCTTTACTGGTTTGAATTTGTTTATCATTAAAGGGGGCTGTGGCACCCCTACACCTGCCACAACCCCTGCAAATTTTTCAGTTGACATGACAAGTGAAAGCCATCATCTCCAATGGAGAGCATGTGGAGCAGTCGGCCTGCCAAAATGACCCTGAATGGTTCAACTGGCAGGGTTACTGTCCGGGCTCAAGTTTATTTTTTTGTTACTTATTCATTTTCCATCTTGTGTTAATTCTATTTTTAAATCGCCTATATGTGAAATGACATTTTTATTTCTGTTTTCTCTAATGATTTAATTTCTAAGTATTTTGCTTCTATGCTTTTTGAAGGCAGTCCTAATGGTTTGTGGGTGGAAACCCCAAGAGGCGGGGCCACGGTGATGTCACTGCTGAAGCACCGCCCTCAGCCTTGATATTCTGAAGCTGGTTCACTGAGGGTCATGTTGTGGTCTCTTATGTGGATTCTGACGGTGGGATTACGTCTTGTTTGTTCTGGTTTTACTTTTAGGAAGACCCTTTTGCTTTATATTTTTTCAGCATTTTGTACTTTTCTTGTAAAATGGCACTGCCTGTGTTGTAATCTTTGCAACCTTCATTGTGTTAATTCAGTTAGGGGTCAGTTCTTGGTCACTCTGCTCTTTGACTATGATTTGTTTTTGGCTTGGACCCCCTATCTGTTTCTTACCTTGAGAACTGCCCAGCCATTTGCTTTTTGAAAAGAACTGCTAAGGAAGAATGAGCTGTTATTTGGGCCCTGGGGTTTGTATATTTGTATGAGGTCCCTCTTTGGCGGAGCTCCAGGGTCAGGTCTAGGCCTCAATGGAGTTTTGAGATCTAATTTTTGTACTGAAGCCATTTTTGAATTTTGTAAGCCAGGCCAATCAGAAGAGCTTTAAATAGAGACTCTGACTGCAGCAGTGTGGCGAGGCCTCACCCCCCTTGGCACAACATAGAAAGGAAAGGGGAGGAAAAAAAAATGAACAGGACTAAAAGTCATTGAGATGTGACGAGTCCAAACTGAACGAGGTGTGTAGTGTGAGGCTGACACCGAGTGTAGGGGTGCAGCAGTGTGAGAACGGACTGCGAGTGTCGAGACATGGTAGTGTGTCACTTTCAAGGGAGAGCAGAGTGTTAGGTGGCTTCATGTATGTGTAAGATAAGTGCAGGGCAGGTAGACATCTTAGGTACGTTCTGTGTGTCGTGTGACGGTTAGATAGCCCACTAGATTACCTGCTCGAGATCTTCTGCAGCCTGCTGTCCTTCCTCAGGCGTGCACTTCTTTGAATATCCTGCATGGAGTTTCACTCCGGGGCGGTGTGTGTGTGTGGAGACGGGGAAGGATTATGGAAGGGGAAAACTGCCTGTTATAATTGTGGTCATTTTATTGATTAATCGCCTTTTGTTAAACTCATTATTCTGGAATATTCCCGGGGTACAAAGGTAAAAAATTAATTTAGCGGACGGTTTTGGGTGCCCACCATGCTCTGGTGGTCTCTGTTCAAATTTGGCACAGTTCTTGTGACTCCACTGGCTGAGGAATTGTGAAGACATACATAAGTAGTGCCTTAGGGGTCGGACAGGATTGCACTCAGTGTCTGCTCGTCATGTTGAACCCTTGTGTTTAAAGGGTCTCGTAATGTTGGCCGCTTTAGCTAGTTATTATTTTCGCTGTAGAGTCTGGGCCTTGCCGTATTGAAGTCCGCCTTTGATGGTCATCGCTGTTGCTAGTCTTCTCCTCACTGAATGTTTTTACTGGAATGGATTCTTCCTGCTTTTAACCTCCTAGATTATTTTTATTGTTATCTCATTATTATTCTCTTTTTTTTTTTTTTTTTTTTTGCTTTGGGACTGTGACCTCAGTAAACTTCTGTCATTGTTTTCCTAACATCTGAGTGGTTTCTTTGGGTCTTCTGAACCCTAGCAGGTCGCAGTGGTGAAGGACTAACTCTGAGGTGTGTGACAATCATCTCAAAATCATTAACAGACGTTCAAAAATTCATCATCAACAAAATTAACAAAATCATTTCTATTATAAAAGGAAATCTTGAGATGAGACTTTTTGCCAAGAGATTTTGTCAAGTCCCGTTGTCCTCTCAACCATTTACAGTTCACGGCCCATGCCTGCGGTCCGCTCACCTCTCATTCGTGTGAATGTGTTTGTCAGACAGTTCCTGTGCTCTCATCTCTTATAAATTTTTAGGTTTTCCTCATATAAAGTCAACGTCGGCGCGATACACGTACAGAGCAGGTTAGAGATTATGAAAGTACTAAAATTCGAAAGTGTCAAAAAACTGATAGTAAAGATCGCATTAGCGCAAACAACTGGAAATTATTACACAGTGAAATAACGGAACAGCGAAAAGAGAGCGAATATATGGACATATGCGATATGTCAGAAGTATGTAGATATTGGTCAGCTTTAAAGTTTAAGTCGGAGACTAGTAGATCGTCTAATTCAGGTTGTAGTGTTTCTTCCCAATGAAGAGGCCGATATGCGAGAATGAAAAGATTTGTTGTTTGGTGAAAGTGAAATCCACAAACACTACAGGCAAAATATCCAAATCTACAATAATCTGTTCACATCATTCAATGATCTAAACGTAGATTTACACGAGTCAGGACCGTACGCCATGAGAATCTGTGGTCCCACAACAATTAAAGTTACGACAAGTTTAATTTCAAAGAAACTACAATTCAGTCAGGTTTATATTTATGATCACAGAGAAGCGATGCAACAAAGAATCGAAAGAGTTAAACAATCAGACATATTAGAAATTCTACAGCCAATAATAGATACAAATCCATACATCCAAAAGTATCACACTTTACTTGAAATGTATCTGAAAAGCACGGACAAAGAAGTTTTCTTGGATTTCTATATGAATCTGAAAGATCACACTCACATATATAATAAACCAACCTGTGATGAATTGTCAGCGATAATAGTTTTGAAAGACGGAGATATCAAAGACAGAAGTTTAAAAAGTATTTGCATGTTAATTTCAAAGCCAAACAGAACGAAAACGTATAACTCAACGAATAACTCTAAGGCAACATGAAACATAATTTTATTTCAATTTATTACATTTTACTATTTTCTACTGTGGTTAATTACTTGCTGTAATGTAAAATAGTTAGTTCTATTATGCATATGTGACAATTCTCATGAAAATAACAATCTGTTTAAACTGTACATTCGCATCCCCACACGCGAGCATCAGAGACGTGAAGTGGCTGGCACAGAGCGGTCACACAGGGGTTGGCGAGCAGGGGGCAGAGCCCCCGAGTACAAAAAAAGAAAAAACAAAGAGCAGTGACAGAGCCCCCCGCTGAACCATAACAATCCCCTTCATGAATGCTTTCATGAAATGTTGTAAAAATGGCCGACTGAAAGTGGTCTGCTACCCGGGAAGCATCTCCCTGTTCTATGAAAAGACCTCCGTCCAGGGAGGGAGAAGACCATTTAACAAAAGCCATCGTCAAGGTTAGCGGAGTTTACACGCACCACAGGAGAACAGAAGTGCAACTCGGCCAGCAATCCTTCAACATGGCGTGACTCATCGTAGATGTTCCTCGTTACATTGTTAGCACCTTGAATAATGACACCACAAATTCAAGCTGATAATGTTTTTAACCTTTGGGGGCTCCCTTGATGTTGTTATTATTTTGTGTTTTAGGGCTAAAATGTGAACACTGCTGGGAATTCGGCGATGTACCCAGCCGGCCGGGAGACGCTTACTGACCACAGCCATCAGAGATTGGGCTCGGCCTTGATACAGAAACAAGCAACTACTGAATGGACTCACACAAGACAGTGAAGGACAAAATGAAAACACTGGACAGAAGAATCGTAGTCAGTGAACAGGCCAAGGGTGACAAGCAAAATGCAAATCAAAAAAACAAGATTCATTAACCCGAGAAGAACAAAAATGAATGTTCTTGAACATACAAGTATACCAAATCAAAAACCTGTCACTCCTGCATGTCATAAAGGGCAACTAAAGGAAGGTGCCATCAGAAAGCGTATCTGCTGTAAAAGTTTCTGCTTCAATAACCCCATGGTGTGAACCTGGAAAACGGCCATTAAACCAGCAGGGGCTGACAGAGACGGAGGGGGAGAGACCGCGATGGCAGCACAGCACTCTGGGTTGCGTATTCGGAGTTCAAATCCAGTGCCCAGATGTTGCCCATGTGGAGTCTGCACATTCCAGCAGCAAGCACAACTGGGCCAGAATCCTCAACAGGTGGTGAGAAGACCATTGGCACATCAGGCCAGTAGGTAAGCAGGCGATGATATGAGAGAGTGAGGGAGGGTGAAGTCATTCTGTGAGTAGGAGTGACTGGGGGTGAAGCAAATGAACGAATGAATGAAAAGGAGATGATAGGACATTAAGGAAACGAGTGTGAAAATAGCAAGTTAAATTAGATACAAGTAATAGTTAAAGGAGTGAGAGGGAGTGTGAAGTCAAGCCAACAAGAGTGACAGCAAGCCTGGGAGCGACTAGGAGGTCATTAGATATGTTTGAGTAAGTGAAAAAGAGCAAAGTCAACTGAATGACAGAAAAAGGAAAGTGAAGTCATTGCATAAGTGAGTGAGGAGTGAGTGAATTTGATGCAAGTAGTTAAACGAGAGTGAGCAAGTATGGAGTGATTAGGGTGAGCATGTCAGTGAATTCCATACATGGAGTTAAAACAGTGGGAGTGAATGAGCGCATCATTGAGGAGTGAAAGATCATGAAGTGAATCTCATGCACTTACTTAAATGTTTGTGAGAGTGAATGAGCGACTATGAAGTCACAAGTGAATTTCACGGCCCTAGTTAAATGACTGTGAGCGAGCGAGCGTAAGATCACTAAATAAGTGTGAGTAGCCCAGTGAGCGACTGTGAGTGTGAAGCCGTGTGAATGAGAGTGAGTGTGGCTGGTCACCTTCCTCTGCTGCCCCCTCCCTAGGTGCCTCGTCCCCGTAAGAGTGTGTGTGTGTATGTGTGCAGCACACCCCTGCGCATCTCCAGGCCAATGCCGAGCCGCTTATGACAGCATACAGTGAAAACAACAATATTGCTGTTAGTTAAGAGCATTAGCCGTGAATGTGGATTGACAGGCGCTCTCACGGCAGCCCCGGCATCAAATAATACAAAGCAAATAGCATTCAATATGGAGAGACATCCAGGGAATTAGGGATTCAAAAACAATTTGAGAGTAATAAGTGAAAGGCAGTGAATTGAATGAAAATGCAAATGCAGCGAGGACTCGAGCACATGTTTCAAAAAGTGAGGCTCAGGCGGAGGTCTCCGAGAAAACAGTAAACCGCACGGCACGGCGGCTGCAATCAGCGCTAATGAAATCGGCATTCCTGCCCCAGGAAGCGACGGCCCGCCTCGCCTCGAATGCAACTTCCTGCCTTTTTTTTTTTTTTGATAAACGCTCTCCTTGTTATCCAAACCCGAAATCAACAATGGAGTCGGGAGAAGATTGATGACTCAAGATGGCTGGGAATGATCCAATGTGGATTCTGCCAGCAGATTTATTATTCCACATTGCCATCTTGAATCCGAGGGCGCGGGGAATATCAGCTCATCCTCGGCCGCTAATGATGCGACGTGCCGTGCTGGCAAAGTGCTTTCCACTGTCATTAACTCGCAAATAAAGAGACAACGGGGAGGGAGGAGAGCACAGAGTCCGGGGGCAAAGGGAGAAGAGGCGGGAGCGCACCCTGCAGCTGCACCAGGGGAATTACTCATTAGCTGAGATTTACTCCAAAGTGACTAGCAAATTAGAGGGGCTTGCTAGACTGACAGCAAGGGGGGGGGGGGTGGGTTAATGACTCACTCGGGGGGCGGCTGCTTTACAGCGCAACCACTCAGCCAACATAGGGCACCACCACCTGATCCAGACCACCGCACAGACAAGACAAGACGACGGCCAAAGGAAACGGGCACAGCAAATCGTGGGGCGACACCAAAGGAGACGGTGAGTGTGACTGTCACATCAGTGAGGTGCCATCCACAAGTCAGGAAGCCACTGTGTCCACAGTTTGGAGAGTCTGCTCACATGAAGTGTGTGTGTGTGTGTGTGTGTGCGCACAGGATGGAGAAAGTGGGCAGGGCTAGAGGTCTGTGGGCTGGCCCTCAACACCGTCCAATCAGCAGCACAAACAAAGGCAGGCTGACAAAACTGATGCAAACAGGAAATGACGAGATTTACACAGCACCCACCACGAGGCCCGATCCCACATGAACACTGGTCTACGTATAATATATATATACATACACATACAGTACATATAGTCTATAAACTGGACAACAAGCATATGAAGTGATTTGCTGCTCCACAGTTTCAAATGCAGTGTATTAGCCACAAGGGGGCCACACTGGAGCTGATGACCTTGTGGTGTAAAGTTCAGGGTGTTGGCCACTAGAGGGCCACACTGGAGATGATGACCTTGTGGTGTAAAGTTCAGGGTGTTGGCCACTAGAGGGCCACACTGGAGATGATGACCTTGTGGTGTAAAGTTCAGGGTGTTAGCCACTAGAGGGCCACACCAGATACCGCTCAGAATTTCCCCTTGGAGATGAATAAAGTTTACCTAATCTTATTTGATCTATGGACATTACGAGGACTCCAAACCTTAATGTGAAACTGCATACCAGTCCCCCATCCACTCAATCAGCCTTAATTTTATATAGCGCCATGACATCAAGGCACTTTATACGTACAGATTCACACTACAGCATTTTGCATTCCTTTTTATTCTAATGCAGGGAGATTAGGCGAATTATTTTGGTGTGTCTGAACTAAGATCTTATGATGGCAGGTTCTGTGCCTTAACCATTGAGCCACACTGACTCCCACCATTAAAGATATAAGAAAGACAATCCATCGAGATGCTGCTGGCTACCACATATAAAACAAACCCTTATTCCATACGGCACGGCCTCAAGGCGCTTTAAAAGTACAGACCCAGAGTACAGTTGATTTATTTACAGAAACCTGAACTTGACTACACAGAGAGGCAGACACAAGGAGTGAATGAGTGACGCTGCTGTGCATGGTTCAATGTGTCAGCCACACCATCTACATTTGTGACACAGATCTCGGGGTTCCTTCTCAGTGGACTTAACTAAGGCTTCAATCATTAGAATATCGGACAGGCCGGCCATTAGGCCCAAAGAGTGAGTGAGCCTGTCATTCCCATTCACCTCACTTCTACATCGAGTCAGGTTTTGTAGGTCTGCTGTCCACCACATCACTTGGTCACTTAATGCACGTTTGGTTATTTGAAAGAAACAAAGGATCCTCCATACCGCTTCCTTTCATCAGTTTAAACACATCCAACCTGTCAACTCTTCATCTCCATATGCTTTTAAAGCAGGATTTCTTCTACTAGGGGTTTGCAAATGGGTTGCCACCGGTGGGTCGCAAGTCTCTCTTGTATTTAATGCTGATAGGTCACATATGGTTTGTGAATTGCGACGCTGCGGGTTGCTTAAACAGTCGACACTGCTCTGATGATCTTCCTCCAAACACCCACCCTACTCCGAGGATTGGTGCCAATTCTCCAAGGGAGATGCCTCCCGCCACTCTAAGAATCAGCATGACAATCGCGTGTGAATCTCCAAGGGGGGCACCACTGTCCTAATGCCTGTCAAGGACTGGGCCTCAAAAACACTAAGAATATTAAGAAACACTGCTTTGAGGGTTCAGCTCCCTCCATCTTGGTCCTGATTCAGCCTGGCAGTTCTCTTTGTGGGTTGCTCTCCATGGTACTGAATCACCCAAGTTGCTCTTTACTGGAGTTTCTCTGGTGCTGCTGTGGTCCTTTTTGTAACATGGAGACCCCCACTGCATACACAAGCCTAACTAGTGTATCATACAGCTTGACTTGTACTCAACACGTCAGGGACACTACATAACCTAACATCCTATTAGCCTCCTTAATCACTTCTGCCCACGTTAATCGTGTCACCTCCGTTTAATCTCCACTTACCTTAAAGGTTCCTCTCCTTCAGGTCTGCCTCAGTGCTGCTCTGTGATTTATGAAACTGTACACAGTACTCAGACCTCACTAAGGCACTATATAACGTAAGTAGAAAAGGCAACATTAACAACAGACATCTGGGTCCACTGGACCGATTAATAATTCTATAATAATTCTTTGTGTTTATATAGCGCTTTTCTCACTACTCAAAGCGCTCAGCAATTGCAGGTTAAGGGCTTTGCTCAAGGGCCCAACAGAGCAGAGTCCCTTTTGGCATTAGGCAAACCTTTCTAGTTGCCAGTGCAGATCCCAAGCCTCAGATCCACCACTCCGCCTGCATAATCTTAAACATGTCAGCCCTGATGACTTTCATCTCCATTTCACGTACGAGTTTGTGTCCTTCAGGCTTTTCTTGTTTGCCTTCCATGGTGCTGAGCGAGTCTAGTTGCTCTTTTCTTGGACTTTCTCTAGTGCTGCTTTGTCATTTTTAGAACATGGAGACCCCACGCCTCAACTATATATACAAGCCTCTCTAGTGTATCACACAGCTTGACTCGTACTCTGTAACCTAACTTAATCACTTCCGTCCACTTGTTGCTCTTCATGGTCCTCAATCAGAATCTTTCTCTAGCACTGCTGTCTGTTCTGTAATTTAAAGACCAACGCTGCACACAGTACTCCAGGTGAGGCCTTGCCAGGGCACCATTCAGCTCCAGTGACATGAAATGCAAGTGTGGCTGGGCAGGGTGGGGGCTCTAAATAATCTAATATTCTATTACCCTTCTTAATGGCCTCCATACATCATCTGGATGTAGACAGCAACCCAAACACTACAACTTCCCAGGTCCTTCTCAGGAGGTGGACTTTCCAGTTTCAAACCACCCACTGGCACCGGCCCTACCTGGTTCTTAATTTACAGAAGAGGAGTGTTGACATCTAAACAAAATGTGGAATGATGTTCATTTTAAATTATCTGTAAAACACATTCATGCAGTTTCTAACGCAATACTACATGGCACGACATAACATTCTCATATCTGACTGATCCAATACGAGGTGTGCCAACATCACCGAGTGTAAGGCAAGAGACAGCCCTGATCCTTCACAGGACCCCAATGTAATGTGCTAAAAGTAAAGACTTCAGTCCGTGGTGGATATTGGGCGTGGAGTGAATAACAGTGTGAAATCAACTTTGAATTTACCAGTCACGGTGAGCCACTCCAGTGCTGCCAGAATGCTGCTTCAGTGCTACACTCTCCGTCACCCATGATGGCAGTCACTTCCCCTGCAAACGTGAGATGAAGCCTAAAGGTGCTTAGGATGAGGAGGCAACAGGGGTGGCTTCACCCACTGTGACAGGCCTGTGACATCAGTAACACAGAGTGACAAAATAAAAGCGCGCACTGTGTAACGTGTGATGATCTGCTCTACTGTTTGTGGTACACTTTGCACATTACATATTTACACCGGCATGACTGAACATGATGGCAGATGGTGCTCACTCACACTTCTTGCTTACCAATAACCATATACTTTATTCAATATGTGTCATTAAGAAGCCATTGGTGCTACATCTGCTTGAGACAGGGGTTGTAAGAATCGCAGAATTCCCACATGCTACTAATGTGTGAGGCGGCACAGCGGCTAACACTTCTGACTCTCAGCTTCAGGGATCCAGGATCAAACATCTAGAGTCTGCAGGCTCACCACAATGAGCTGTGTGTGTCTGTGATGGGCGGTCATCCCACCCAGGTTTGAATCAAGTCTTGTACCTGTCATGGATGACATTGGCTCCAGACAGGTGAAAATATTCACAACAGGTGAACGTGTGCTGAGCAACTCATCACTTCTTTTGAATTTGAAAATAAATGACCAGCCAATAAACTGGAACCCTTTAAATCTGACTCTCTCATTTTATTTAAACCTAAATAATAAACCCATACATTAATAAGAACAGTGCATGTGGCCTGCGTTCAGTTCTAAGTCATTGCCTGTGCGGAGCTGATCCTCTGGGCACACTGGCTCCATCCCAACTCCAAACTGGCACAGTGTCAGGCAGCGTAATCATGTGACGGACGAAAGACAATTCTCAGGTCTAATGAGACAAAGATTGAACTCTGGTGTGAATGCCAGGCGTCACGTTTGGAGGAAACCAGGCACCGCTCATCACCAGGCCAATACCATCCCTACAGTGAAGCATGGTGGTGGTAGCATCATGCTGTGGGGATGTTTTTCAGCGGCAGGGACTGAGAGACTAGTCAGGATAAAGGGAAAGATGACTGCAGCAATGTACAGAGACATCCTGGATGAAAACCTGCTCCAGAGCACTCTTGACCTCAGACTGGGGCTACAGTATATATATATATATATTTTATATAGATTATATAGTGCCTTTCCTATTTATTTATTATATAGTATCAGCCTATCATATAGTGCCTTTCATATCTAGCTAGCCATTTATACACAGTTTTCACATCAACCTATCAATTACTCATATATAGTGTTACAGTGTCATTAGTATTTATTTTAGAGTGCCTATTACACATTTAGTTATTGCAGAGTGCCTTTTCACATCTGTCTATTGTTTTACTATATAGTGCCTTTTATACCTATTTAGTTCTTGCATAGTGTCTTTCACATCAGTCATATATTATTTCACACCTATCAACTAAACAGATTATATGGTGCCATTTCTTTGCCGTGTGGTGGGTGCAGCTATGCGCTGTATCAGTCAGTGTATGCTCCCAACCTCTATATCCTCCCCTCTATCTCTTTATGCTGGACAGTACCTTTTTTATATCAATTTATTTATTATATAGCACCTTTTCACATCTACCTTTCTATTATATATCTGTTATATAGTGCCATCATAACTATCTTTATATATGATATAGTGCCTCTCATATATTTATCAGGATATACAGTTCCTTTCTATCTATCAATAAGTTATATAGTGCCTTCATATTTTTGTAATTTGTAATGAAGGAAAAAAAATGTCCGATCATCTAAAGGGAAGCCTCCGATCTGGCGTTGCCTCAAATTCTATTGTGTGCTCCGTAAGAAGCCTTGTGACAATGCGCTGTATAAAACAATGGCGGTTTGGAGCATTTTGTCGAACAATCCTGGCATAGTTTGAACTGACGTCCCAGTCTCCTACTTCAGTGCGCCACTTGTTCGATCGGGTGCTGATGCCAGCGCCCGTCTGGTCCATCCATCCGTCCGTCCGTCTGCCTGCCTCTTTCTTTCTTTCTTTCTTTGCCTGCTAAAGCCTGCCGCCATCCCCCACCACACGCCCTTTCTCAGCACGAAATGAAAAGCTGATAAATTGGCTTGCGGCAGAGATGTGAACATAAATCCGCTCTCACACGGGAAAAAAAGAGCCCTGCTGGCAGCAGATCAGAAATCAGAAATGGATGCGATTCTCCTCCTGGGAGGCAAAGGGTTAATGAGAACGCGCTGCCTCTTTATCTGCCTGCCTAAAAAAAAGGGAGCGCGGGCGCTTTAAACAATACCCCAATTACAGCATTTCTAACCCAGTATCTGGAATTGAATTTAGACAACTTAAGGCTGCGCTGGCATGAAAAGACTATTTGATTAGAACAGCAGTTGTTTCATTTGCGGCACAGCAGATTGCAGCGCGTCTCTATCCGGTATGCAATCTGTATTCATTACGTTCGTAAAGGATGATCCATGTCCTGACTCCGCACAGATAATTTCATGCAGATGCACACTGCGCTGCGCGCCTCTCTTGATTTCCCGGCGCTCGATCGCCTGCCCGCTAGTCCGCGCTGCATTGACCTTACTCGGTTATGCGGTCACTGGACTCATCCCCGGGCCGCTGCTCGTGTATGAAGCCCTCGCGTTTTCAAACCTGCTTTATTCAATTCATGGCGAATCATGGCAGCTTTGGCTGCAAGGTAGGAAGCCATCCTGGACGAGTGGCCAGGCCACCCTCCAGTCCACTCAGGTGTTGTGAAGATTAGACGCCCTCATAATCAGAAGCCAGGTTGGCCCCTTGAGGTAACAGACTGGCCAAAAGGCATGAGGCTGGAGGTGGACCCCCAGTGAGGATGCATGTTGAAGGGAGCACCATGTGAGCCAACAGAACTCAGTTACTCGTAAACACCCATACGGATATTTTAAAATCGCCAGATAATCTCAGACAAGTCTTTATGATGTGCAAGAAAAGATAAAAGAAAACCTCAAGAGCAAAACCGCCAGCGAGTCTGGGAGAACACAGCAGCTCCGTGCAGATAACTACCAGGCCTCCCCATCCCAGTTCAAACCTGCTATATCACACTGAGCAGGACACAATCTGGGCAAAATCAGCAGGAACCAAACCTGGACGGGATGCCAGTCCATCGCTGAGCGAACACGCTCACACTCGGCCAGCTTACTCTCGTGTTTGATAACATTGCTCTGCAGCTGTTCTCTCGGCTCATGTCATTTTGATCTTTCCTGCACCATCAGATTTCTGACATTTCAATTTATTTCTTTTGCCCATTTAGCCAAATCCCCTGCTAGGATGGTGACCCTGATGTGGTGGAGGGGCTTGCTTACATCCAAGATCCTGATAGGGTTACCCCTTAGCCAATCAGGAGGGGCTAGCCAAAGGACACGTCAAAAACACAACTCTGATATTGGTCTGAATTAACGCAAGAAAAATGAAAGAGGGGCAGCAGGATTGGGGTGGGCAGACAAATATACAAAAACATAAAGAGGCAAAAGAGCAAGGCTTGGGTGACCATCGTCATGGGGTGGCCAACTGTGACATTTTGCTCATGACTCAGTCAAAGCGAACTTTATTGTCATCTCAACCACACACAAGTATAGAGACAGACGAAATTGTGAAGCTCAGGGTCCACAGTGTAACAACATGAAGTGCAAATAAAAAATTAAAATTAAATTAAAATTAAGATTTAAAATTAAAACACAAACAAGACATTGTGCAAAGACAAGACAAAGAAGTACCAGCAATATTGACATGTACATGCAACTTTTAATGCAATGAAATGCAATAACTGCATAGTTAGATCTGTACCACCCTATAGTAAGCAATATGAACATTGATACAATGTATGTTATTATGCAATCTAGATACATATAGTCAATAAATATGTAATATAATTAAATAATAGATATAGATAATACAGAAAAGATTAGTGTATGATAAAAGTTGTTTAAGACAAGTGTGAACAATGACAGGTCAGAATGTTTCACAGCAGAAGGATATCAAAGACTATCAAAGACTCCACCACATGGCTGTCAATAATGGCCTGCAACTCCGCCTACTAGCCCTTCTGTTATATCAGGAAGTGCTGTGGCCCCGCCCAGGTCTATTATGTCAGGGATGGTTTGTGGTCACACCACTAGCCTTTGCAGTTGGTCAGGGACTGGTTGGACTGCTTTGTGCTCCTGCCTACTAGCCCTTCAGGGATTGGCTGTGGCCGTGCCCAAGTCCTATAAAGAGAATGCTCTCCTCTCTTCTAAACAATTAGTGGTGGCCCCATCTGATTCATTTTTTTAAGATCACAAGCTGTTTGTGGCCCCACCCAAGTTCTTCTTTTATACCAGGGATTGTCTGTGACTCCACCCAAGTCCTCCTACAAATGAATGCTCTCCTGTTTTATAAGGTATTAGCAGAAGCCCCACCCAGTTCCCTTTTTTTTACATTACAAGGTGGCTGTGGCCCCACCCAAGTTCTTTTGTTACATCAGGCAGTAGCCCCACCCAAGTCTTCCTATTATGTCAGGGATGGCTTGTGGCCACGCCCCTATCCTTTCTAGTTTGTCAGCAATTGGCTGAAGCTGTTTTTAAACCACTCCTTTACAGTAGAAATTGCTGTCTGTTCCTTATGGCGCCTTAAATGGGGGCACAAAGACTAATTAACACATTCACTTGCTCATCACCAGTGTGGCAAGAACATATATCAGGAATTGCCTTCCTTCCTTCCTTAACATCAGAGATTGGCTGTGGCTCTGCCCAAGTCCTTCTTTCATAGCAGGGATTGGCTATGCCCCTCATTCAAGTCCTTGTGTTATACAGTATTAGGGAGTGGTTTTGCCCAGGGGTGGACAATGTCCATGGCTCCACCCACATCTTCCTATTATGTCACGGGTGATTTTTGGCCACACCCCTTTGTCAGGGATTGGCTACAGCCCTATTGTAAACCATTCCTTTACAGTAGAGAGTGTTTTCTGTAGTGCCTTAAATGGGGGCAGACTCACCTGCTTGGTACCATAGGGGCATGAACAGGAATGCTCCGACTATTAACTTATCATTCACAGCAGGCAGATGCTGTACATTGGTGGTAGTTGAAGTGGCTCCACACTGCCTATGCAAAGTGCCTGGACTGTTTAGTAAGGCGCTATATAAATCTGTCTACCTATAGTGCCTTTCATTCTTATCAGTCTGTCTGTCTGCCTATCCATCCATCTATCTTTCCCCATCTTTAAGTGGGATTGTACGCTACCCCACTGCCACTATGCCTGGTGCTGCTGCTCTCAGTCCAACTCACAATCATCTAAACAAAGAAGCAGGACAGACAGACAGATGGGTGAAACTTGGCTGGTATGAAGTGCCACACTTCAGACTCACTTGGCTCCAGGTTGGATTCTCTTCTTGGGTGGGTATTTTCTGTATGGACTTTGCATGCTCTACCTTTCTGGGTACTTCAGGTTCCAGGGCAGTAAAATGGAGGGTGATGAAGCAAATGGGAGATAAAATGGCTATCACACAGCCAATGTGCTATGGGGTGGGCGCTGAATCGTGAAGATTAGCCTTTTCACCTCACTCAATCGCCCCATAAACAGCTATTAACAACTCACTTCCTCCACTGTGATGACCAGGGATGGCCCAGCCCATCTGTGGGCCCAATTAGTTAATTGCTCTAATTACTTCTTAATTGGGGAAAAAATGAGCACTTTGGCAAGATTCAAAATGCCGTGTGGTAAGCGTTACCTGAATAATGAGCACTGTTTGAATTCAGCAATGGTCAAAAAACTAAATAGGACAGGGTGAACAAACCAGTCCATCCATCCATCCATCACTTAAGCATACTGAGAACCAACGACGTCACAGCTCTCGACTGGAGAAGTTCGGCCACAAACAGGCCGTGCTTGCCTTTCACGATTATTGATGGACAGTAAAGCTCCTCCATCAAGATAAAGCCCTCTTCAGAAATACAGCAGCTTTCACCATTAAACAACATCTGGATTGACTTGACTCGCTTTATATAGTGCCCTTCACTACTCATGGGAAAGGCAGGCACGCTTAATGAAAATCTGTTCATCCATCCAACTCTCAAAAAGGTCAGGGGTGTGGTGGGAGGGGGCAGCAATCTTGGCATAGGTTGGGCTTTTTTTTGGGCACTTCTTGGATTACAATGAGTTATGTGATGTTGGGGGGTGAGGTCACCCCCCCCCCCCCCTTGACGCTGTGTATGCCTGCGTGCCGATTTTCTCAGGAATTTCCTTTCATCTCTCGCGGCTCACATTTTGCATGGCTGCATATTCAAATTGTGTTACCATGGCAACCCCCTTTTCCTTCCCTCGTATTTTTTTTTTCTTCCTCCCCCCGTTGTTTGTTTTTAATGACTGGTCACAAGCTGACGCCAACTCTTCTCGGGTGAATAACACTTGCACAAATGTTGTTAAACATCACGTTCACGGGAGAATGCGGACCCGGCTGCAGTTTGACCGCATGCCACATAAACAAGCGGCACACAGAAACAAATGTGCTATGTGGCGCCGGTCTCTGTGTGCCCCCACAGGACACGTACGCAGGAGATACATTGGCATCGCCCAAGCCCACCTGCCCGCCAGGCACTACCTTTTGGGTAGTGCCATCTGTTTTCCAAACCTGCCATTTGTGCCACCCTTTAGGAAATTCTTGCTGTTAACCTGTGCCCCTGCCAGCAGCTGTTTTTAAGCCTGGCACTTCTGCTGCCCAATTCCCACCTCTGATGCCTGTGAACCTTTTCTGACAAGTGGCGCTTTATTTAATCCTCCTCATTTGTACCCCAGCTTTGGAGACAGCTGTCATTACTGTCGTACCCACAATTGTGCCCTTACTTCATGACTGTTCTTAAGCCTGGCACTTATGTTTTGGATCCCATTTCTGACTGTTCTTATTAAACCTGGCAGTTACACTCCAAAGAGACAAATCAAAAAATGTTGGTGTCCCTGCTGCGCCCACCTAACTGACAATGCTTCTTAAGCCCTGGCACTGATGCCCCAATAGATAGCTTTCAATAGCCTGGCCAAATTCAGCCTGGCACTCATGCCCCTTTTTGTCAGTGTTTGCTTACTAAGCCTGGCATTTTCCTGTCCCTCCTTACACCCCTTTTAACCATCTATTTGTGCCCACTTAATGCCACTTGCTGTCCACCTGGCTCTTTAGTCATAATTCTTTGAATAAAGGGACAACTGAGTATTAAAGAGTGCAACACCCCTGCCAGCCGAGGACCTTGTCGAGTTGGACTCCCCACATTCCACTGCTGGGCACCAGCAGCATGCAGCATTTCAAGCAGCTTAACTGGCATCAGAGCAGCTGGCACAGCACGTCTCTCCTGGAATGAGCATCTCAGCGAGAAGAGATGAACGTTGGCACCAGAGATGTTAGTGACAGCTGGGGGTTGTGCCATCAAATGGCTGACAGATCTGGGCACCGAAGCATGGCTGACGGCTTTTGTGCCATCACCTTGGCAGCTGAGCGCTTTTGCTGGCACAGCCATGGGGGCACATGTGAAGAGTGTGAGTGTCAAGTGTGTGTTGCCCCCTGTGACGGCTGAGAACCCAAAAAATGGTAGGGGACAAGGCAATCAGGAGCCAAGGGGCACGGGTGACTAAAGGACCAGTCAAGCGTTTCACAAGCTGCCAACATTAGGAACACACACCACGGAGACCAATGAATGAGTCACTACTTATTTAATATAGCGCCTTTCCAAACAATCCTGTATGCCTTTTTAATGAGGTCCCAGTGCTTTTGGTGAGGGCTCGCTATCAGGCAGCACCTTATGTAATAATGAACCATTCCTTTATATAGCGCCTTTAATCTTCACAAGGCATTACAACAATATGTTATCTTACAGAGCACCTTTCACGGTGAGTGCCTTCACCAAGCCTTACACACCTCTCACAGCATTAAAAGGCGCTATAAAGCAAATGATTGGTATTTAACAGAGCATTTTTTGCACGGGGCAAATAAATAGCAAATTCCTGAAGCAAGCTTCACACCATCTGTCAAAAAGTTGAAGTTAAAAAGAGGATGGGGTCCAACAACAAAAGAACGATCCAAAACGCACCTCCTAGTCTACAATGGAGTACCTCAAGAGGCACAAGCTGATGACTTTACCGTGGCCCACACAGACCCCTGACCTATACATCAATGAAACAACACTGTGGAGAGACCACAAAAGGGCAGTGCATGCCAGGCAGCCCAAGAATCTCGTAAGATTAGAAGACGAATGGGCATAAACACCCCAGTTAAGAACTGAAAGACTGGCTACAAAAAGCATTGACAAGATGTGATACTCGACAAAGGGGGTCTTACTGTACTGACCATGTCAGGTGCCCCAACTTTTACTTCAGACCCTTTTTCATTTTGCACCTGCGAATGATGGAAATAAAATATAACCTTGCTCAAAATATTAAACTTTAGGCCTCGCGGTGATCAGCTCATCTTCTGGCCATTCGGCTCAATGGTAACAGGCATTTGAAGCAAGGGGGGCCCAAACTTTTGCATGCCCCTATAAATCCGATAATCTGTACAGAGGGCACTAATACAGAGTAGCTGGCCGTTACCCACTGCATTGTGCTCACAGTAAGCTCTGTCACACGACTCTCTGCATCTCAGTGGTTAAGTTATATAGCGCCTCTCACATGCCTTCGCAATGCACTCTATTAACGCTCGAGATGTCAGGGAGGACTAATAAAAGGCACTACAGTGTATTTGTAAAGTGCTGCAGATCTTCGGCCAGCCTTTTCACTGCGCTTACAGTAGGGGGCGCCCTCTGCGACCCTGACGATGGAGTGCCGATCAACTGCCGCGACCGCTGTGAGTAAAACAAATGAAGTGAAACCCGCGAGCGTCTCGATGCTGGCGCTGCCGGTAAATGGGCGAGAGCGAACGGATTCGCTTCCATCCATGTTTCTTCTTTAATTCCCGTCGCATTGTTTTTTTGCCCGAGTGGCGCGCTGTGCTTTAACGGACGACGTTTTTACGGAGATGAATGCCTTTGGATTTTGTATCTTGTTCAATTATTCACAGGATTGTTCCCAGTGTCGTCGCCTTTCTGGTAGGACTGCGGCTGCGTGTCGCGACACTCATCGGGAATTTCAAACAGCTCGTCCGCCTCCAAGTCGATAATCACCCGCGTGTGGGAACGAAAGCGCGTGTTTCATGTCTTTTCATCTCACTGAAATGCCGCTGCTTTACCTGCCAGGCGCACCTTCGTTAGCGGGAGGCGGGCGCCTCGCTGTACAAACTTCACTCCGTCTCTGCGTTCACCCCAGCACCGCACAAGCCCCCCTCATGATGGGGGCCGAGCCCCCGAATCTCGATGTGGTCGTGCAGACAGGTTGGGGGTTCAGTCCTCCATTTTGCCTTTGTTTTGACGCGAGCAAAGGCGTCAAGTGCAATACAAGACGAAGGGAGCACGAAATCCCCAGGATGGTCCTGCTTTAAGACCCGCATTCGACTCGCTCTGGTGGCGCAGCACACGCGCAGGCGCCCGGCGCGGTTTGGACCCACGGCGCACACCGAACTGGGGATTCGTCGGCGGCGTCTCGTTGTCCTCGTCTGCTTTTTAAACGGGCCGGTGAGATGCGCAGAATACGAGCGTTCACTCCTATTTGCCAATCTACATACTCTAGGAGCGGGTATCGCGGGTGACACCAATGGCAACAGACCTTAAGGAGTGAGCAAGTGGCGCGGGTGTCACACTGCCACAAAACACACCCACATTTAGCCATGCGTTCATGTTCTATGCCGGAGTTTAGTGTGTGCCCTCTGGTACATGGAGTGCCAGTCTGTCACTGCTTACCCTCCTATATACCCCCCCACCATGGTCCTTTAATAAGACAACATCACTCCATCCAAAGACAATAAGAGAAACTTCACCAAACAAAATGTCTCTCTCGGACCCCTCTGTCCACTGGGGTGGCTTGTCTACTTGGCCCACTTTTAAATATACTTCTGTCCCCATCACTTCTCTTCTTTATTGTCTTAGCTCAAGATGACTTTATATCCCCACCTAAGGTCACTGCCAGGGACAGGGGTGCCTTATCTGCCTGCAGGGACACCAGCCAGTGTAGGGAGCCTTCTGGTGTGGCCCTATATGACTGCTGGGACACCAAGTGAAGTGTGGCCCTAACTGGTATGTGGAGTACCCATGGGTGGGTGTGGCCCTATAGAACTGCAGGTACATCGATGCAGAGCACCCTCTGGTGTTGCCCACTATGATTACAGGGACACCAGTGTAGAGTGTGCCCCCAGTGTGGCCCTAGTGAATCTACACACGTGCATTCTCAGTAATCCTTAAAAGGGGTGGGGCTCTGCTACGTTGCCCCCAACCTCCCTGCAGTATGTGAGGCTGCCACTAGCTGCTAAGTGGCACTGCCACCTGCTGGACAGGAGGATTTTCACTTGCTGTGGCCTAACGCATTGGGTTACCTGTCCACATGAGCACAAAGGCCACTACTGAGCCTTTGAATGCCTGAGGAGACCTCAAAAGTCCCTGGTGGCAGACCAGAGAGCCCGATGGGGTTTGCCGTTCTCCCCAAGGCACATATGCCCTGTGATGAGCTGCCACCCATCTTTTTTTGTGCCCATAATGAAAATCAGTGGGCAGATTCCTCCTTGTCCCCACACTCTGTTGTTTTTGACCTGACGCAGGTCTGCATCTCATTTTTTGTTTGTTCTGCTGATGATAACTTCATCACACCCGTGGCACCCCCCCCCACCCCCACCGTCTTCCCAGCTACATTAGCCCTTCACTTGTTCTCTTTTTAAGAGGAAATTGAATTGATGGGAAGAAGATAGTGGGTGCGGTGTGGGCAGGTGGTGGGGGTGGTAGCCCACTCTGTGCCAGCACTCTACTCTCTTTCATTTCACCACCACAGCAAATATCCTGTGAGCGAGCGCAGGACGCCGGGCTCTATCTCCCCCTGCAATCGATGAGGCTTTTTGCAGAGCGCGCCCATTCATCTCATGGCCATAAAATTTGATTACCGCTGACTACAGCACTGCGGGAAGATGGGCCGATAGAGAGACCGAGCGCCAGGCTCGCGCCTTAACAAGGGCCGCCGTAACGACATTACCCAGTGGGAACTGGCACGCCATGCCAGCCGACGGCTTCCTGCTTTTTACTTAATAAACTTCTCTCTATTAAGCTCAAATGGCAGTCCTGATTAGGCCCTGCTCTCCGTGCTGAGGAATGGAGACCCAGCGGGCACCCGTGCCATGTTTGCCCAGTCCAAGGTGGTACAGACTGGTTCACTCAGAGAGAAAGTGGGGGTTGAACCTGCGACTTCCCGGTTCATGGATGACAAACGCATGGGCAGTCGGGGTTGGGGTTTACTGGGTTCTCAAATGGATTGAGATGCTTTGAAAATGGGCAGCTGACCATGTCCTTTATTTCATGTCATTGTTATATAGTGCCTTTTAAAACTGGCCTTTACAATATAAAAAAAAGGGTTTGCGATACTGAAATAATTCCATCTTTATAGTTTCATATCAGGCATTCTCTCAAACCAGTTGACCACAACACATTTCATTAATCACAAAGCGTTTTAGAGGGCATCTGTCCCCACAGGACTCTTATTATACTGTATAGTGCCTTTTAAAGCTAGCCTTGTCCCAAATAAAATGACATTCAAATCATTCCGTACTAACTGCTTAATAGCCCCTGTCATATCAGCTCTTCTCAGAAACCACTCCACCCCAAACTGTCTTTTTAAAAAACATCCAGTCAATCAGTCCTTTATTTTATATAGCGCCTGTCATACAGAACATCCTGCTAAAACACCTCACACAGCACCTTTGACGGTTTGAGCAAGAAACGGAAAGCAAAAGATGCAGTTATACTGTGCCGGTCCCTTTCTGTGTTTAGTGACATTCTCGTGTCATATGACTCCCCTGACCACACTACACTCTCATTATATAGTGCCTTTCAAAAGTGGTCTTTTCAGAAAATGGTCTATGATGTTCAAAGTATCCCATCTTTATAGTTGATAGCCCCCTTAATATCTGCTCTTCTCGGAAACCGCTTCTCCACAACACACCCCATCAATCACAATGTATTTTAGGAGGCATCTGACCCCATTAGCCTCTTTATTATATATATAGAGTGCCTTTTAAAAGTGGTCTTTTCTAAAATAAATGATATTCAATTTGTTCCAATTGTATTGTTTCTAGCCCCTTTCATATCAAATTCTCTCAGAAACAACTTTAGCACAACACACCCCATCAATCACAAAGTGTTTAACAAAGTTTCAACAATATTTATATAGCGCCTTTCCTATTGCACATCCTCATAAAATCCTTTATGAAGCGTTCATCACACAGCAGAAGTCAATCCATGAAACTGAGAACCTTCAGTCACCCCCACCTAAATGTCACCATTTCTAAGGAAAGACTACCTTGCTCCATATAGCGCCTTTCACAGCCGGAGCTATGCAAAGATATGGTGTGCAGGTCTGTAACTTGTATGGCAAAATTCTCACAATTTACTTTGTAAAGCATTTGAAGACGCACTAAACACGGGTTCTATAGTGCCTTTCAAAGCTGTCCTTTGTGGCATCATTTCTAAGCCAGGTGGATGTAGTGCCCCCTAGTGGTCACACCACCTTGTATCTGCCTGTAACCATGAGCCAGGTGAGAAGTGGACTGGTGACGTGTCTCCAGTTTTTGGAGAACTGCCTCGACACACAGCGCTCCCCCCACCCAAGGCAGCGGACACACACTGCACGCCAGCAGCTTATTTTTCATGGAGGTCGCTCTCACACACCACATTCCTACCCACTTCATTGTTTCCTTCAAGGAGAAGAGCAAAGACAAAGAGAAAGGACAAAAGCAAAAGAGGAGAGCAGCGTGGAGATTCCTCCAGTCCATCTGATGGACACAAAAAGGCCGTAAACGGCATCTGCCTTGATGTACGGCCTAAGAGGAGCGCTTCTGCGGCAGGTTTCCTCAGCCGTGCCACAATAAATTATCTTAATAGCAGCACTCCTCGGATCAATAAGAAAAAAATGACTAGCCAGAAGGCTGGAGAGCGAGAGCGGGCGCAACCCGCACACGGCATCCTTTGTGCTATTAAAAGGGCAAAGAGTTCGTGCAGAAGGGGCCCGAGGCGGAAACGGCTCTCGACCTGTAAGAGGGGAAAGAAGGCCAGCCCAGTGCCAGAAGTGCTAGTTTATACAGCGCCTTCCTGCAGCATGACGAAACAACAAGTAAGGGGCGTGGCAGGGTTAAAGATCCAAACATGGCTCCTTACCCTAAACACTGGAGCAGCTTCTTGAGAAGCACTTAGCAGAAAGGTGAGCAAAATGGGGACAAAGGACACTAGAGATCTATCTATCTATCTATCTATCTATCTAGAGGGGTCCTACCATTTGGGTTAGCATAGGGAGAGTGGCTCTGGACAACGCAAGGCTGCCATTAGAAATCCCAGCACTGAGCGAGTCACTTAACCCGCCTGTAAGTACTGCACACGTGTCAT
The DNA here is from genome assembly GCF_900747795.2 of Erpetoichthys calabaricus. Taxonomy (NCBI): domain Eukaryota; kingdom Metazoa; phylum Chordata; class Cladistia; order Polypteriformes; family Polypteridae; genus Erpetoichthys; species Erpetoichthys calabaricus. The sequence continues at coordinate 169,274,672 of NC_041403.2, read as the reverse complement.
CAGTTAACAAGTCTGGTTATGAAAAGGCGCTATATACAAGAAAATGCATTTGTTTTAGTTGTCAGAAGCCAAAAGGCCCCACCCTCTCTTAACCAGTGAGTAACAGTTAAAATGAGGAAACAACACACACCTTCGCCCCCTATAGGTTAGGTCAGGAATAACAAACAACCAAGTCCTAGGAAAAAAATAAAAGCCTTTCTAAGCTTGAGTGGCAGCAGGATGGGAGGGGCTAGATATGTTAATTGGGTCCTTACTGTCAGATGTACAGATCCAGTGAAATTCTTCCTTACTCTGCACATGTGACTACAAGACTCCTATTAATATATCTAGCATCTAGCCACGCCCACGCAAGTAAATCGCTTTGCCCAGCCAGCTGCCATTCAGGCATCTCACTCCGCCCAGTTGTCTGCCACTCAGAGGGTCCTTATTGTCCCATGTGCAGAGTCGGGTGAAATTCTTAATTGAAAGTGCTAATAAAAATGCAACGTGATTAGTGTGTAGAACTTCCTCATCTCAAAATGTCTCTTCTTAACTAGCATATTAGTCCTAAAAGCACATAACAAACAACAGGGAAATCATCAGGAGGAGAGGGGCAGATTTACGGCATATGCTTGAGTGGCAGCAGGCTGGAAGGGGGCTAAAAATGTTAACTGGGTGTTAATTATCAAATGTACAGAGTCCAGTGAAATTCCTCCTTGGTTTGCACATGTGGCTGTAAGACCTCTGTTGACATATATAGCCCCACCCATCAAGCCTAGGGCTTTGCCCAGTCAGCTGCCACTCTGGCATCTCACCCCACCCAGTTGGGTGCCCATGCACAGAGAACACTGAAACTCGTCCTTGAATTTGTTGATTGACCTGCAGCTCAGGCTGGGTGGGGCTAGATGTTTGAGTGGCAATCAACGTGGGAGAGGCGAGACGCTGCAGGGGCAGCTAGCTGGGCGGAGCTAGATATGTTAATAGGGTCTTTGTTGTCCTATGTACAGAGAACAGTGAAATTCTAATGACTTGGTGGAGCTAGATGTTTGAGTGGCAGCTTGGGGGGGGCGGGACTAGTTAGGTCAATAATGTCCCGACTGTCCCATGTGCAGCGTGCAGTGACATTCTTCCTTAAAAGTGCAAACCAACAGAGATGACAACTGTGCAAATGCATAGGGATATTGGAGTTGGGGTGGGGTGGGGGCCGGTAATCCCCTAGTGTGCTGTTCTTGCCCCTTGGGGGTGCCAAACATCTCAAGACAAGGAGCCTTTTATTTTTGGGATCTTCTAGTCTGCCATTAACTGCTCCATCACCCTCTCACACCCATAAAATCAGTGGCATGATTCTGGAGAAGTGACCCAGCTAATGTGGCTGCCCATGAAACTAATCAAATGCCAGTCTCCCACTGTGCTGGGACTCACCAACCATGTCACAGAGCACAAAAGACACCAATCTGGACGAGACCCTAGAAATGCTCCATAATTTTCAATTATTTACTTTTATATAGCGCTTCCCGGCAGTCTGCACAGGCCAGTCCATCATCCTTCCACTCTTCGAACCCAACCCCTCGCCAAGTTAAGGGACAGGAGTGACAGATTGAAAGGAACACAAACGAGGTGGTCCGCCTCAGCTGAGGACAGCGCAATCTGTGCCCAGCAGGATGAAAGGTCGCTGAATTTATCACTCACCGAATCGCATCTCGGCCTTGAGCTGCCTGATTAAGTGGGCCGCTTTCACACGCAGACTTGTGTCATTTCATCAGCAACTCGGCTGCGTCCAGGCCCCCAATAAAACACGGACAGAATAATGGACAGCCCCCTTGACTCGCCGAATAAATCAACTTCTCAATATGGCAGGTGCTTCCTCTACGTTACTTCAAAGCTCAGCCTCGCTTTGTTAGGAAGTCACAGAGGGTGAGGAGGTTGGCATTCAACACTGTCATGTGTCAGTAAGGCCAATGGGTGGCACAACTACCAGGAGAGGGTAGGAATGAGGTACCATGTCAAGATGGTGGGTTTCAGTGGCACAAGGTGGATGAAAGTAGCCAGAGGGCAACCCATACCTGGAGAAAAAGGTAAGTAAGAAGGATGGCATCACATTATTGTAGAAGGCAGGGCAGGCCAACTGGAGCACCAACATGTGGACAATAAAAACCCATAAGAAGCCTGGTGCCTCGTTCTGCCAGTTCATGGCAGCAAGCAAACTCTGCCATGGAGGAACATGAAGGTGAAAAGAGGGCAGTGTAAGGACTGGCACCTGATATTGCCAAGTCCTACCAATGTGGACCACCAGTACCTGGAGGAGAACACTGGAGGCAGAGGGGAGGCTGGCATCACAGTATTAAAGGTGCCAGAGAAGACGGATTCCTACCTGTAAGGAGAGAGTGATGAGGCTGGTATCACATCTTACATCTTTTTCCAGACCCCACCTTTCTCATTTTAAAGTTTTAGGTGGTCTTACTGTGAGACTCAGCGAGTTAGTGGGCTCTGCTCACACCCAAAACCTGCCAGGGTGCAATAGCAAACCAACTAGAGGAAAAACTGATCTCAGCACAATGATGAATTAGACCTTGATAGCAGTCACACTAGTGCATGCCAGCCAGCCAGTGGCGGAGGAAATGGTCACTCAGGTCCAGATATGGTGACCTACTAGCTGATGTTGGCACCTCTGGTTACTGGAAATTTCCATCACCTAACTGACATCTCAACACTGGGGGCCATCTATCCACAGAAAGCCAAGACAAACGGGTGGACAGGGAGGACGCTAACCAAAGGATCTCCCCTCAGAATGAAAATCCCATCATGTCTTTGTAACATCAAGAAAGTGTTGATGGCCTGCGATGGACCGAGCGATGGACTAAATGATACGTGGAAATCAGCTCGGGGTTGCGTCCTAAGATTTTTTGTCCCGCGTTCAGCGTGTCCACAACTGTTCTGGCTAATGAGGCTTTGCATACCATCTGGAAATCGAAAGCGTCCTCCACTAATGAGCTAGCCGCTCAGCTCCCTGCAAGTGCGGAATCAGCAGAATAAAAAAAACAAAAAAAACACAAAAAAGGAGACAACAAAGAGAGGGGCCGTAAGACTGGGATTCTTCACTGTCTGCCAACGGCCTCCACAGCCTCCATCACCAACACCAAGTGAGATGGCACCTAGCTGGAGCAGGCAGCTGGCATCACAGCACCACGTCTTGTTTACATCACGGGCATCGTGAACGCCTGTCCTTGGTCTACCCGAGGTGTTTCATTTGTTAAGAAGGTGTGTAGCCGGGGCTGGGAGTGGAGGGCAAGCCCTGTGCCATGCAGGGATAAGTGGATACTGCGTCCCCCAAATGTAGACACACTTATTTACCCATACAATTTAGGTCAATTTATTAGGTTTCCTGCTCCCATTTGTTTTGTGTATCATATTGTATATGGGGGCACAACAGGCCCAAAAAACCCCAGTCCTGTGTAAAAACCAACGCTGTTTATTAACAAGAACACCTCCAATCATCCCCTCTTTCCATACAGCCCAATAGGACACAGCCAATACACCAATAATCGTTCCTCAGGGGAGTGTTGTCCTTCTCCTCTCCCTGGCTGGGGTCAGACCCGGGAGTACGCCCAATACTAAGGCACACCCCGAAGGAAGCACTTCTGGGTCAATTGGAAGTCCTGAAAAGTACAGCTTGTGTATGCCCTCAGCTCCCCCTGGCAGCACCACGGGACTACAATATCCAGCATGTCCTGCAGGGGTCGAAGTGGGGAACCAAAGCCAGGGAGATCGCTCTCGAATGTTTTGGGGAAGAAGCTGCTCTGCACAGAATATCTTTCTTGATCCTTTCATGTTATGGGCATCCCTGCCGGGTAAGGAACCAAGTTCTGTTCTGCCCAGGATGCTGATTCTCACGTGGTCTGATGTGGTCCTCTGCTCTTCTGTCACTTACTCATGCTTTAGTTTTATTTTTTCCTTGCTTCAAACTCATCTCATTGAATTATTTTTGTTCCATTTGTATATCGTGATGATCATTGCTGTTATGATGTTTGAATACATTTGTTTAACCTAAGCCAGCTGCACGAGGAAAAATTCATCAAAGAAAGGTCACCGGCGAACCCAGCAAATTCACGGAGAAGAACATGTTGCTGTATTTCATAGATCAATACTATTCAGGACCATGAAAGATGGAAAGGATGTACACTTCAGGTACACAACACACTTGTGAGGCCTCATCTGCAGTACTGGTCGGCAGAAAACCGAGACGGCAGCACTAAAGAAAGCCCAGAGAAGAGGAACTCAGCTGATCCAGAACCAAGGAGGAATTACAGAGAGTAATTGCAGCCCTCAGTCACAAAAAGCCCACCACGACAGTCACAAAACGCCCATTGCATGCCCGGTTACACCAAGGTTAAGAAGATTAGGGTCGTGTGAGGGCAATCTGACTCAAAGGGCGTTTCATGAATGACACTGTGGACACTGAGTAACCCACGTCTAAGTATGGTGGGCAAAGATTTAAAGCAAAGGAACACAAAGAGGAAAATAAATGGATGTTATTAAAATTAGGAAAGAAACCCTGATGATGCTTTACAATGAGATCTTCAACAAGAACACAGGGACACAGACGGAAACTCCTTAAAGGAAAACTTCATCCAAAAATTATATTCTTTCTCATGTTACTTACCCCATGTAGTTGTAGTGTTTGCCGAGAAAAAAACGTCAATCTGACATTTGCATTCAGAGCAGATAACAAAGCTTCTGATACAATAGGCGTCTATGGAGACAACATCAGAACCTTCCATTACAACACCTCACATTACTTGAGTTGCACAATCGACATGTCAGGTCATCCAGTCGGATGCTCCCAACATCCCAAACTCACGCATTTTTACTAAAATATTGTTAAATAAACTTTCCCTTTCCCACCACAACTCCATGCAATCAGTGACCAAGAGTGGAACTTTAGGGACGTTCAAAACGCAATCAAATTATGCAAACGAGATTGGCGAGCTTTTCAGACTGAATGGCCCGTTCTCATCAAGATTAAGCAAATGTTTGTGGTTTGTGTTCCCACTTGCGCCTCAATGCAAAATGGAGTTGGTGTGAACTGGACGGATCAGCGCTCACATTGTTACGTCCCATTCAGGTTAAACCAGTTTAGAGTGGCTTTGTTTTACTGGGTGCTTAAACAGAGTTGTGCTTTACTTCATTAACAATTTCTCAAGTTGTAATAGCATTTTAACGGTCACCAAGCGCATGGGAGCAGGGGACATTTTCAAAGCAATACCACCTCGAGTCGAGTGGGGACGCTGTTGCTAATTCAAGTCTCCTTTCCCATCCGAAGTTCAGAGGGATGACAGTTGGAAGAGACAAGTGTCCAGGATTCCCTGCCCCTTCTGGGAGTCTACCACAAAGCCAAGACACTGACCTGAAGTGGGCATTCAACTTGGAGGGACCCACGACTGACTGTGACGTCGCTCCCTTTCCTTTGCAGCACCCTTGTTGTGCCTTTATTCATTTCTTTATTTTTGTCCCCATTAAATAGGTTTTTGCCATGGTGGCACCCCCATATCTTCTTGCTGCCTAATTTTCCTTATTCATTCTTACTCTGTGAACCTGTTACATCTCACTGGGTGTGCAGTGTGAATTGAACCGCGCTGGGTTGACATGTCAGAGTTTGTGTGACGAAGTTAAGCCATCTTTTATGGTGCAAGTCAAGTACAGGCCAGAAGTGAGGGGGCAGGGCAGTTCAGTTGATGGGCGTCGATCCCGTTCTGGCCCTTCCCCTTGGAGTGACAATTGTTATGATGCCTCTCGCAGGGGCGGCCAAGAGAGAAGGAGACCAGGGGCCTCATGTATAAACGGTGCGTACTCACAGAAATGTTGCGTACGAACGTTTCCACGCTCAAATCGCGATGTATAAAACCTAAACTTGGCGTAAAGCCACGCACTTTTCCACGGTACCTCATGCCCTGGCGTACGCAATTTCTCCACTCGGTTTTGCAGACTGGCAGCACTCAGCGTCAAAGCAGTGCTACTGTTCCTGTGATGTCACCCTTTCTTTCTTAGACCCACATTCCTGACGCGGCTTTATAAATACACTGAAATTAACTGCAAATTGTTTATTAGCGTAATGCATCTGATTGTAATTAACCTGCAGCAATATATAATGGTCCAGGGAATAGCCATAGTATTCCAAATAACATAACTGCTTTAGCGTTGTTACGCTCACTGCATCTTCTTCTTCTTTCAGCTGCCCCCGTTAAGGGTTGCCACAGCAGATCATCTTTTTCCATATTACTCTCACTGCACCACTCGGAGTATTTATATCACTGTATCTGAGTGGGGAATCACAGCAGCAGCTGATTGGAAAGAGAATTATCAGTATACAGCATGAAGCAGACGCTGACTCAGCCACTGCAAAACGTTTCAGAGACTTCCCTGTGCGGACTTCACGGTTTAGAAAAAGTTTCATCCCAAGAACTCTAAACACACTCAATCAGTCCATCAAGTGCTCCTTGTAGAACTGTCTGGACTTAGAAGTACAATCACCTCACTGGAAACTTACACTACAGTTATAATATTGCACAACCTGCGCCACTTTATAAAGCGCGTATTTGCATGTGATGACGGTATTCATTTCTAAGACGAAATGCAGCAAATATGTTGATTATATTATACAGATAAAACTAACTTCATTTAAATAATCTATATTGTTAATAATTAAACGTGAGGACACGGTGCCGCAGCGCTAGCTAGTTCAGGGATTGTTCCTGCATTGCGTTGTATTCTTGCTCGTGCTGACGCGACACTGGAAGGATAGACGGATAGAATAATTAAACATGTACTACGAAGATATTTCAATGTTCCTTAAAGGTTTTGAAGAATCGGTGTTCTAAGATTACAGATGGCTTCACATCTATTACAGAGCTGATTGTGTGGCGATTGGGTTTTTGGAGAAAGAAAAGTAAGGACAGGAATTGGAGGTTAGTACGTTTGAAAGAGACAGTACTTCTGTAATAAATTATTTCATCGAAGGTCGCACATGGCGCAGCAAGCCTCTTGCGTGAGACATGAACAAGCACTGCGCCACCGTGTTCCCATGTTTAATAACATGCTTTAACTCCTATCATCATGAAAATGATATCACATATACATCTCAGTATTTTAATTATTCAGAGAGCTGTACTATCAATGGATGTAATGGATTCTGTGTCCTGTCGGAGAAAGAGAAAGCCAGTTTAAGAAGTAGGTAGTGATTCACACGCAGAGCACACAGAAGATCAAATACAGAACAAAGCATTTAATGTGCTACTTTAGTTACAATGGGATTTGAGAAACTAGTAAATTAAACGATTTTAAGATGAAGTTTATGATGTTCTACTTTAATGGCAAAATAAACTACGTGATTAAAGTGGAAATTTCGAGATTAAAGTTGACATTTCGTGCTTTTTTCCCCACTGTGTGCCTATTTTTTGTCTGTATGACACTCAGACGGTGGGCTACGACTCACCTTTTCACGGCGACTTTGATATGTGACTTCTTTTTTATTTCAGGCACTGTGCGACTTTGTGAACTTGAGCTTTCGAGTTTCTCTGACACTCTGTCACTCGATCAACTTCATTTTGTTGATTATACCACTGTTTAAACCAACAAATAGTACGTTTTTCCTTTGCCTCCATTTGGTATTCGCTGATATTTTTATCTTTTCCCCCGTGCTTTTCCCTTTGTCTTTTCACAGAAGGCTGAGCTTAAGGGCTATTTATATTGATTTGCATATTCAAAGAGGCATAATTCTGGGAGGAGTTGGGGCGGGACAGAAGGCGCGTGCACGTACGTTACTTTTCACGCTGATCGGAATTTATGTAGCGGAAGAACGTGGAAGTTTGCGTACGTACAGATTCCTGCATCTGGATTTTTCTGTGCGTACGCACATTCCTGCTTTTGTGCTTACGCCATGTTATAGTGTGAGTTCTACGCATGGCATTATGCATGAGGCCCCTGGTGATGACTTGGAGGTTTTCGCTGGCACAGCTCTGCCACATATCTGTGGGTTGCTTACCTCAGTTCTGAAGTGCTAAGAGATGGCGGGATCGTTTTCGGATTTTTGTGATGTGTGTTAATTTGATGGCTTTCAAGCTCATAAACAATACATTTGTACTCGGTGTGTGATGCACAGATGGGCTTTACATTTGCCTTTCTGATTCGGTTAGAGGGAAGTCCCTGCGACATCAAGGAACAGCTGCCTCTTCAGGCGTTCCCACCCACGCTTAGCAGCTGGTCCACCAAGCACACGGATCCAAGCCTCTCTGTGTCACTCTTTTGCGGTTGGCTCTTCTCAGTTTGTATGAATGTGCTGCTTGAGCACTCATTGTGCCACCTTGCATCAGCAAAATACCAGGGCCAACCAGCAAGTAAGCACACTAAAACATCACCTTCACCAGAGGCGGAAGAGTTCAGGGGTGTGGAAGACAGAAGTGTGGTCTGCCAGGCTCTTAAAACTCCAAAAAAAAAAAAAAAAAAAAAAAAGTGACGCTCAAGGCATCTGCGAGGCTTAAGACCAAAGCAACCTAACCCTGAACTCAACAGGCAGGCTTGGCGGTGTAAGGAAATGTGCATGAAGACGGCAGTCATTCATTTTGTAATTAAGAATCTGAAGATGGAAAGAACAACAAGCAGTAAACCAAGGACATGAAAAAAGAACAAAGGGGGACCAAAAGGCCAGTAATTCATACAGTGAACCCTAAGCCAAAACAAAACAAACTGTAGTCAGGAACAAAGTAGACTGAAACCAGGAATCTTAAAAGAACGGTAAAGCCGATGTCACATTACGCGACTTGTCGACTGCCGTTGCCGCTCTCGTCGTCGGACCACGTCAGTTTACATGACTGCAAATGTAGCGCCTGCACAACAACTACACACAGTAATAACACTAACAGCGTGCTGCCTGACGAAGCCAGTGCTCTACAAAGGGTTAACAGGTGTGGCGAGTTCAGCCGCACTCTCAGCCTCTCTCTTTTCCTCAATTCTGTCATATTACATAAAACACGAGACATCAGACCGATGGTTCTCCCTACTCTCTGCGAGGTCTAAAACATCCACCTTTCTTATTTCTCGTTGCTGCACTATAAATGCTGCCCATCCGGATGAGCATTCATTGGTACTCATCTCTCATGGACACAAAGCCACCCCATCCACTAAGATTACGGACATGTTTGGGTGCATGACCCACTACCTTCTTCTCATCTTTCAAAAAGATGGAAATTTACCATCCACACACTCAATGAAGATGAAATGACTAAGTACCACAGTGATGACTCCATCAAGTTTTGGAGATCAATTTGTTCAGACAATATGTCAGAGTACAGTAAGCAGATGCAGAGGTTTGATTGTCTTTTGGGATTCTGCCAGCTGTCTAATGGAGGATCAGTGGCTGCAGCAGCTAAACTGAACAAGCTGAAAACTGACGTTGTTATCAACTGAGCTGGAGGATTGCACCAAGCCAAGAAATCAGAAGCTTCTGGAGTTTGTTATATTAAAGGATACTGCAATCCTTAAATTATTAAAGCAGCACAAGAGGGTCGTGGATATTGACACTGAAATCCACCGTGTAAATGTTGTGGAAAAAGCATGAAACACAGCAACCAGTGCCATAACAGTGTCATTTGTTTTATAAAAACGGAGAATACTTGCCAGGAACTGCCAGAGATACTGGCCCAGGCAAGGGCAAATACTGTGCTGTGAATTATCCAGTGAGAGACGGCACAGACGATCAGAAGCCATGTTTAAGCTGTACTGGCTAAATCGGGGCAAGCTGTGTGCTCCACATGTAATCAATGGCTCAACAGGACTCACCTGAGGCAGACTAGCCCCAAACTCAAAAGGCAAGCTTAAGACCTACACAGGCCCCAAAAACAGGACAAAGGCTTTTAAAGTTCAATATGCTAAATGTCCAGTGAGAGACGGCAGATCTGATCAGTCTTATGAAGCCATGTTTAAGCTGTACTGACTAAGAGGGGCAGCAGCAATTGTTTTTAATATTAGAATCAGAAGATAAGGTGAAGTTCAGATAGCAAGCAAATGTCATAACTAAGAAAGCACTGCTGTGATCCTGTAACACACATACACACACACACATACACACACACACAAAGGCCAGACTTGCCTGCTCCATCCACATGTAAGCCATAGCTAATGAGGCCTGACCCCAGGCAGACTAACCCCAAACTCAAAATGCAAGCTTATGGTCTGCATAGGCCCAAAAATTAAGGGAAAGGCTTTTAAAGTACAAAATTCTAAAGGACAAAATGAAGTTTCCCTTAATGTTTGAAATATTTACTAAACAGAACTAAAATTGCCAAAAAATAAGGCATTAACAAAAATAATTAGAAACCTGAAAACAGACAATTCCAAAGATCCCAAAAACATAAAGAACATCTTAAACCACAAGTAGGGGCTCAAACCTGCAAAGAAACGAGGCACAAACTAACTACAGCAGCAAAAGCAATGCGGGAGCAGCGTTAAATATCAGTGGGCGTGGCCTTACCCAGCTACAGAGTCGATTGGTGCAGAAATGTGACATTCATCTCCAGGTGTTACTGTGTAAAAACAGAACAGACAGCCAGGAGATGCATACGTTTGGCATTAACGTAGTGAGGGACAGTAGGGGATCAAGGCCAGAATAATCAGAGAGAGGGCAAACTGAAATACCGAAAGTCAAGAACACAAAGGGAATTCAAAAGCCGAAATGATCATCTAGCACTTGGCCTACTTGCTTAGAAAATAACTACGCTAAAGTCTGTTTGTTCATCCAATCGTGAGACAGTGAAACACAGAAATGCCGCCATATTTATACCGGTGACGTAAGGAGTGTGATGATTGTGGTCACGCAGCTCATGTCCTATGTGGTGTAAACAAAGGACGGGATAAACACACACAAAATGAAACTTTGGCAAATTACTTTAAAATGATTAGAAATGTCTGCAAATAGTTTACCCATGCTAAAACAAAATAACAAAAATAGTACAAAACAGACACGCAACCATACACCACTGCAACTCTATGCACCACCAAAACAAGAGTTTTAAAAAACTAATTATTACTAAACTGAACGCTAATTCAATCATAAAGCATAAAAAGACGACAAAAACAAAATCAACAATATTTAAAAGACATCAAAATATTCAACTGCGGTGGGCCGGCGCCCTGCCCGGGGTTTGTTTCCTGCCTTGTTTCCTGTGCTGGCTGGGATTGGCTCCAGCAGACCTCCGTGACCCTGTAGTTAGGATATAGCGGGTTGGATAATGGATGGATGGAAAATATTCAAATAAACAAAACATACTGGCTCTGTTTGTGGACTTTCTTGTTCTGAACTTTGCTTTTGTCTTTTTGATTAGAGATTTCGACCGGTCTACCTATTGGAAAGGCATACATACCAAGTTATTATCTGGCTTACATAAAGTCTCCAAGCTGTAAAGGAACTCTGCTGTTCTGATTGTGGGCCAGAGTTTTCACAGTTTCTCTCCCTCGCCTCTGAGTTTTTGATGTTGAAACCTTTTATCCCTCTGCTAGGCCAGTGCAGACCATGAAGCCTACATCTTCTGATTCGGGCAGGTAAGGCCTACATTTTTGTTCAGCCTAGTGTGGAGTGCTGGCTACCACCGTTTTGAGTTTTCAAAGCTGGCATAAAATAACAAATATGGCAACGGTAACGTTAAGAGAGAAAAACTATGCAGGTATGGCAACTGTGAAGATAACGGACTACACTTCTGATGGCATGATAACAGAGGAGAATCACAGAAGAGTAAAGGTAATATTGAAATTTTTCCAGTCTGGTAAAGGTAATGACAGTGAAGAACCTTTATATACTGTAGGTAAGAAAATGTCAAGGTAACGGCAAAGACGATGGAGAAAGTTCTATCAGAATTGGAACATTGACAGAGACAATGATGTCAGCGGAGTACAATGAAAAGCTCTCAACAAACGTCAGCCCAATAAGGTAAGGGAGGAAGAACTGTGAGGCATGACAATTGTGAAAATAAGGGAGACAATTTCTGCAATCTATAGTAAAAAGTGAAAATCACAGAAGGGGTGAGAGTAAAGTTAATAGTGAAATTAGCTGGTAAAAGCAATGATAGTATTACTGGTAATGGAGAACCTTTATGTAGTGTAGGTGCCAAAACGAGTACGGTACTAGCAGAGATAATAGGAACATTAACAGAGACACGTGATGTAAGCAGGGTACGACTAAATGTTATTGATGAAAATCAGCCCAATATGGTAATGGTAAGAGACAAAAATGGTGCAGGTATGGCAACCACTAAGATAATAATGGGGAAAATCTCTGCTGGTACGATAAGAGAAGAGAACGACAGAAGAATCAAAGTCTGGTAAAGGTAATGGCAGTGGTACTGGAGAACCTTTATGTACTACAGGTGTAAAAAATGGTAAGGTAATGGCTAAGATAAAGGAGAAAGTTCCACTGATATGGGATCATTAACAGAGAGAAATGATATAAGTAGGGTAAATGTTATGAACAAAAATCAGCCCAGTATGGTAACAGTAATGGTAAGAGATGAAAATGGTACAGGTACAGCAACTGTAAAAGGTAATGGAGGACATATCTATTGATATAATACAGTATAATCATAGAAGAAGGGTAATAGGAAAGGTCATAGGGTAAACTGACCAGTCTAGTAAAGGTAATGGCTGTGGTACTGATACTGGAGAGACATTATTTAATTGCAAAAAAGAGTAAAGTACCAGCAAAGACAGATAATGGAGGAGGTGGTGTCTGTATGGTAACAGTAACACAGACAATGATGTATGCAGGATAAGACAAAGCGTTATGGATGAAAACAGTCCAATATGGTAACTGCAATGGTAAGAGAGGGAAACACTGCCGGTATGGCAACCAGTAAGATAATGGGGAAAGTCTCTAATGGTACGAAAAGAGTAGAATGACAGAAGAATCACCTTCTGGTAAAGGTAATGGTAGTGGTACCGGTATTGGGAGAACCTTTATGTACTACAGTTACAGAAAACGGGAAGGCAATGGCTAAGATAAGGGAGAAAGTTCTGTCAGTAAGGGACGATTAACACAACAGAGACTAATGACGTAGGCAGGGTAAGACTAAAAGGTACAGAGGAAAATCCTAACGGTAATGACAAGAGACAAAAATAGTGCAGGTACAGCAACTATAAAGATACTGGGAGACATTTCCACACAAAATCATAGAAGGAGAGCAATAGGAAAAGTGACAGGGAAAAATTCAACCGACTACAGTAAGAGTGAGAGAAGAAACCGTGCCCTATGCTCAGGAAGAAAAATCTGAAAGAGACAGACAGTGATCTCACCAAATCCTTGGGGGAATGGAATGACCTACGCAATGCACAGGCACTCTTAGTGACCAGCTGGCCTCAACACATTTTTCTCCTTTTCAGAGTGTGCTGGGAAGTTCTCATCCCAGACGATGAGATCAATCTTTCTTAAGATGGGAGACTGATAAATCTGAATCAGTGTAATGGCCATGACGATACAGCATGAATCATCTGTGCTCTCTACTACAGCACTTACTCATTAAAAGGCCGGCCTAATGGGTTAGGATCGCACGGAACGTCCGCCTCTCAATTTTCACGGCTGCTCGCTGCCTCAAGGTTACAATGCTGATGTGCGACCTCTCCCCAAATTCACAAGTGCATTTTAAAAACTGTAATTCGAAGGTGGGTCTCCAGTGACTGGTAGCGTTTCCAAACGGTTATAAACTCCATCATCCTATTATACACAGAAAAAGGGGGAAAAAAAAACCTGGCAAATATGGCACTTTTGGGAATGGGCACAGAGGCATACCTGTCACACACCTCAGTGTGCAGGACAAGCCTACGAAAACCAAAGGGCTGAAACAACAAAGAGCAACACGCCGATTAATCAGCTACTGATCATCACCGGGTCTTAATTTGCCAATTTTACCTTAAAGATGTGCAGGCTACTCAACTGTCATCACCCTACTAAAGACAAACATGGAAGGAAATGTCCGTGTTATGGGAACTGCATGGCAACTGATGGGAACAGCTGGGTGCAATATGGATGGATAAAGAAAGACGGTCATTTCTGACCTGGAGCAGGGCACACGAGCGCCCGGGTTTATTCGGAGTTGTGAAAGAGGAACTGTGACCACTTCTGCCGGTGTAAAGATTAAAGAAAAAAGTGTCTGCCTTCTTTCAATAACGGAGTCTGACTGAGCCAAGCTCGTGTCTCCACTAGCACACGCACGCACGCACCCCCCAATAAATGGCAGGCATCTACGCTGCTTACACTGGTGCACATGAACAGAAGGTGAGCAGCATGGAGGAATGCGCACACCACCTCCTCCAAGAGACAGGGCTTTCCAAGTCAAGTGCAGGCTGCCAAAACCGCCGACTGAAAGCAAGCACCACGTCAGAGGACCGAGAGATAAAAGCGGATTCCCGGAATCTGCTGGAACATCATCATGGCAATGCCGGGTAATCCAATACTCTAATGTAATGAGCCATCAGCACTAAAGGTCTATTAATAGAGAGGGCCGATTGATCGAGTGACGGGGACTGCAGCTCTTAAGATACACGATGGATGGACAGACAGACAGACAGACAGATAGACGTGAAAGGCAGACAGACAGGAACTGCAATGAGCAAGAAGGCTAAGAAGGCCGTAACCCCAACACACACTACGTTGCGTCAGTCGTGCTACACATTCCTCCCCGCCACCTTTACTCCTTGTTTTTGTAACTTCAGCTCATACATGCGGTACCAGGTCTTCAAGTGATCTGCATCTCCAATGAGCCCCTCGATATCACAGGCTGTTTCATATTCTGCAGGAGGACGGCCAACGAGTCACCTGACATTTCACTGCCATCTCACACAAGATGTTTATTTCTTTGCAGTTTGGAACTAAAGCAAACGTTTACCACATCGTGGGTAAGCAAGACGATAAACCAGACGGCCGAGTTCCTTGCATTTCACAACAAAGAGGTGCCGTGACAGAGCAGACCATTTGCTGTTTTTCTGTATGATTAAAAATGAATATACACGTGAAAAAAGAAAAAAAACAAACTGAATTTTGAACAGTGTGATGGTAACAAGCAGAAGCAGACAAGAAGAAACACTGTGGAGCATTTAGTAACGTGGGCATAAAGAGAATGAGAGGTCACCTCGAGTGCAGCACTGAAGCCGTCATACACACTCCACATTTCCGTAGTTCTCATTCACCAGCCCCCCGACACGAGGCCTGCCCGCACCCACCTGCTTCAGTCTTACTCCACTCCACAGTGGCGACCTAACAGGGTAACAGCAAAACAATTACAGTTTGTCACTTATTTTGTTGTGAGGTTTTCCAATATTTCCTCAAAACAAAACAAAGCCACCAGGTGTGAGCAGGTGTGAACTGTCAGGCCAACTCCTGCCCATGCCAGCATCCTGCCCACCACCTGGGTGGCATTTCAGAACCATCCCAGTACCATCCCTCGGGTCCAGAACCTTACCTACCATAATTACAGAGCACCAGAGGCCGATATCCTTTGGACCACCTCACTTTCAGATTGTGATTAGACAATGGCCGTCATATTACAGCAATAATAACAAAGCATGGCGTTCATGGAAAGTGTGATCAATTAAAACCCTCTTACTCTCTCACTATGTTTTCCAACCAAATCATCTTCCATTAGAAAAAAAAAAAAAAAAACACATATTCAGGGTGACACAGATCCAGTAGTAGACAGTTAATAACAAATTAAGGAAACATCCACGAAATTTGCATGGCAAGGTAACGGCGCACAAGGACATCTGCATAAAATAAAATCGTTTCTTACCTGAGACTCCCGCACATTCTCAACAGTAAAGTTGAACCAAACTCGGAAGCGCGGGTTACAAGTGTCCGGCCGAATGAAGAGGTCAAACTCAAACTCGCTGATGTAATCCACCCTGCCCAGGTTACCTGTGGAGAGAAGGAGATGAAATAATCCGTGAACATCAGCCTCAATGACGAATCACTCACAATCATATTGGCCTGTCTATCTATTCTTCATATAGTGCCTTTCACATCTATCATTTATATAGTGCCTTTCACATCTGTATTATATAATGCTTTTCCTATCTATCTTATTTTTATAGTGCCTTTCACATCAATCTATTTGTTATATAGTGCCTTTCACGTTGATCTATCTGTTACACAGTGTTAGTCTTGTGTCTCAATCTTGAACTTGTACAGCCAGCACAGACGTATGCTATATTTATTTATTATATAGTGCTTTTCACATGTTTATGTTCATCTGTCCTGCATTCTCATCTATCATGTCACCTGGGAGTGGTGGCATGCTGTAGGATGACCTGCCCATTCAAGTATGTATTTCACTATAAACCATTTACGCATACCCCATCATTTTGGGCTTTGCAGTTCTCCTTTCTGCTCTCTGAACTCCGAATCACAATACACAGGAGGTGACCGTAGGAACAGTGATGAGAAAGAGAGACACGACTACTACCACGGCCCCCATCATCATCACCTAACAGTCCCAATTCAAGGGACATGCCAGTCACAGGTGCCAAGCAGATCGTCCAGCACTGGAAAGGCCACAGCTAACATCGGGTTAACGCAGGGAGTCCTTGCGGCTGCAAATTTGATAAATGAGAGAGCATGTGGCTCGCTGCAATCTGCAGGCCATCCCATGCAGCTTCAGGAGAATTGCGCAGACGTCCAGGTTGCCAGGTAGCACAGAACTAATTACTGGCAGATGGGGCGGCCACCATCCTGTCAGAGCAAATCCACCTCCTCCTGAGCGCCAGGTTAATCCAGTAAGTTTCCACCAGCTCGCATTAACCCTTTAGGAGCTGGCAGGTAGCAGTACAGAGTACCGAGGTGGCATAACATGCAAGTGAGAATTTCATTGGACTCTTCATGTGTGACAATAAGGACCTGAAAACGTAAAGTGGAAAATCACCGATAGTCTTGTAATATTCTGAAGTGTTGGCATCATCATTTTCAGCTGTTTTAAGCATTATATTTTTATAGTTTTGAGATACATTTTCCACGACATCCTTTTGATTCCAGTATTTGGATGCAGACCCACCATTTTCTGGTTTGTTTTCATTAGCAAGAACTTCCGTTGCCATCCCATAATGTCCAGAAGTCAAGTCAGGTGACTTCAGCATACCGATGTTGCTTTGATCACCATCATGCCATATTTTGTGTCCGGGTTTCTGGATTCAACTCAAATCAGTTAATCATTTTTTCTAGGTTATAAAAATGGTTTTGTTGGGCTTTGATCATTTTTTTTTAATATATGTTTTGAACTATCAAGATTTCAAATATATATTTTTCATTTTTTAAATTATATAAAAATTCTGAGCTTTGTTAATTTCATCTTCATTTTGTTTTGAAATGTTTCCATTTTTAAAGAGGTCATAATTTTGTGTCTTGGTTGCCATGATGTAATGGCCTGTTGCTAGGGGGCGTGTTTTGGAAGTCACAACATTATGACATCATTTTCTTGATATGAAAGTCAGAGTGGTGCTGTACATCTCATCCAAGGTGGGGGATACTTCAAGTAATTTGCTGAGAGGGCCTGCTTGTAAGAGAACTGAAGACTTGGACTTTGAGTTTGGACTAGCGTTTAGCTGTTGATACCTCATCACGTTTGTTAGGATCGGATTTAAAAAAAACAAAAAACAAATTCTGAGTTTACTGTGATCACTTTCAGTGTGTTTTGTAGTCCATGTTTGAAATTCTATTTGTTATATAGTGCCTTTCACATCTAACAGTCATATAGTACCTTTCCTATCTAGTTATCTATCTTACACAGTGCCTTTCTTATCCATCTAACTCTCTGTTATAAAGTGCCTTTCCTGTCTGTCTGTCTATCAATCCATCCATCCATTCAACATGAAACACACTGCCACTCTCTGGCTGGCATGAGTAGCGAGTAGAACCACCAGACCTAGAAACTTCCATCTTCCCTACCTGAAGAATCCACAAAAGCACTTTACAACATCAGGAGACATATTCAAATAGCAGATTATGGTACATGGCTATAAAATAACAGTAATAAAGTAATGTATATGGACAAAAGTACCCCTTGTATTGAGTGGTCTCAGCCATTTCAGCCATGTGCACAGTCCTCTGTGGGCACACATTGGCAGTAGAGGTGGTTATGCTGAAGAGCTCAGTGACTTTCAACGTGGCACTGTCATAGCATGCCGACCTTCCAACAGTCGAGTGGTTGGCCACCCAGACTCACAGAACAGGAGCAACCAAGCGCTAAAAGCACAGAATGTGCTTGGCTTTAGCTCCTATTACGGATTTTCAAAATACCTCAGGAGGTTCATGAGATGGGTCTCCATGGACGACATGAGCTTAAGATCGCCATGCAAATGCATGCACAGCTGATTTAGCATTTATGTGGTGTGTATTTAAGTTGTTTGAATTTGTTCCTTCTCTTTTGCAGGTGGAAGCCCCCCCAAGAGGCGGGGCCACTGTGATGTCACTTTTGTGGGACCACCCTCCGCTATAACACAGATATTAGAGATTGTGGAGTTGATGAGTTTTCTGGTTTTGCTGCTGGTTTTTTGGATTTTACTTCTGGATTTGCTTTATAAGGGAGTCCTTTTTTTCCTTTTATGTTCCTTGTTCTGATGTTGTGAATTGGAGACTTCTAAAGCACAAAGTCCCAGAAATGTCCACTAGAGGGGAAAATCATCAAACCCGGTTTGTGACAGGACAAACACAGGATTTTTATAAATAAAAGATTTATTCTTCACAAAATGTTCTGTCACAACAAGAAGCTCTGTGAAGCACAAAAAGGAACTGCCAGAAAAGTGAAAGGGCAATTCAAGGGTGAGTGAACAAGTCCAAATCACAAACCCAAAAAAAATGAGTAAATGGGGTCAAAACTCCAATAATACACAAATCACAAGAAATAAGCACAAACCCAAGAACTCACCAACACCAGAGCACATTCCAATGAACCACCTTCATAGGGATGAGGGGGAGTCCCCAGGCCCCACCTCCTGAAGGGACCACCCATAAAACACAGGGGACACTACAGAACATACATGGACATAAAGAGAGTAAATCATCACTACAGTCAGCATAAACAATGAAGAACAAAGACAAAAACAGCATTCCAAGAGGCGGGACCACCCTCAGCCTTTATATTGAGGTTGAAGAGATGTGCCACTGGAGATTGTTTTAGGTCTCTTTTGTTCATTTTTGGTTCTGTGTGTTATTTATGAGCAACACTCTTTATTATTTGATTATGAGTATGTAGGTAAGCTGCCTTTGTTATGTTCTATGTGTTTGGTAGGTGATTCCCCAAAAGACCACCAAGAACTGCCATCTGCTCTGTAAATCTGGAGGGTCTCCCACAGTTCCTGGTGGTTCATTTCAAACGTGTCTGGGAGTGATTGGTGCACTTTGTCCATTGTGAATTCTGTTAATTACTCACGTTTCCACTTTTTTGACCCTGTTTTTGGAATCTGTGTTGGGACTCTGATGTTTCAGACAATTCCATTTTGCCTTTGTGCTCCATGAAGCTTCATAGTGATTGGAATATTTTCTGAAAAGAATACATCTTTTTAATAAATATAAAGATCTGGTGTTTGCCTTTATTAGTAACCAGGGTTTGATGGTAATATCCCCCTCTAGTGGGCATTTCTGAAACACAACATTTGATTTTTGAGAATAAATTCTTCTTTGGCATTGACCTTTATGGTTTCCTCTCCTTCGAAGGGCATGTGTGTGTTTTTGGGACAGTTAAAAGTAGCTTTGACCTTTTTAGGCTTATGCAGGCCCGAGAGCCTGCACCTTGAGTTTGGGGTCCGACTACCTGGGGTGAAGCCTGATGCTGTCCAGTGAAGTCCCAGTAAGGTTTTTAGTTTATTTGCAGATTTGTTCACTCCTTTTCACCATTTTGTGTTGCTTCATCACAACAGGAATGCATCCTCTCTGGAGTGATGAGCCACACTTCACCATCTGGCAGTCTGACAGAAGAATATGATTTTGGCAGATGCCAGGAGAAAACTCCTGCCCAAATGCATAATGCCAACTGTGCCCTTGTTAATAAATTCGCAAAACTTTCTGAAAACTTGTTTTCACTTCATCAGTGGGGGTTACTGAGTGTAGATTGATGGGCAAAAAAGTCAAATGTATCCAATTAAAAGGAAATCTACAACACAGTGTAGGGGGTGTCAATGTGCTCTGAATCCACAACAAGTGGCACCAAAGTGAGAAGAGCAGGATAAAACTAAAGAGACCTCCTCATCGACCTGAGACCCCAATACTCGGACACTGACCGGTGTCGTCTCTGTTATGGTGGGGGGATAGCATGGCGGCTTCTTCACAGCTCTGGGGACCTGAACTAACAAAGCATCTGGCCCGGGAATTACATGTGACGTGAGCGGCTTTATACCATTAAAGGGTCCGGAAATGGAAAGGCTCATCTAGTCCTCTGCGTGTGACTTTCCAAGGTGTTTCTGTCAGAGCTTCTTGCCCAAACTCCCCAAAAAGCAGAATCCAAGGATGTGGAGCCATCAACCTTCCTTCTTGCTGTTCTCCACACAGTCATTGTGTTTCATCCATGGCATTAATTACCGGGCTACACAAATGAGTTTTCAACAAATAAAATGTACATTTCCCAACAATACAGAACTGTCGTCTAGTCGTTTCTCTTTTCTTTTCTCCCCCACACCCCCAGCTCCGGGGACGCCGCGGCGTGATGGCACCGGTGACGGCGCTGTGATTTTACACTTTGTCAACAGAATTATGACTTCAGGCTCTCTGTGTCGATCTCATTTGCATGTTTGTGAAGTTCATTTTCATGTGTTAAAAAAAAAAGAACTGTAAATTGAGAGAGTGGGCGACGATGACAACGGCAAAGGACTGAACAACAAGGGGCCGCACCGACGCAGGTGCACACACGACCCTCGGGGGCAAGCCCCTTAAATAAGAAAACAAGAGGCAGGCATGTTTTGCGAAGGGGAACCAGGAGAGGGAAGGCAAAAAATGTTCACCTAACATCCCACAAAAAGCAGAACGGTCCGAAATGGGCTGTGGTGGGAACCAAAGAAATGGAGAGCAGCCAAGGGCAAGACAAACGCAATAAGACGATAGATAGATAGATAGATAGATAGATAGATAGATAGATAGATAGATAGATAGATAGATAGATAGATAGATAGATAGATAGATAGATAGATAGATAGATAGATAGATAGATAGATAGATAGATAGATAGATAGATAGATATTATTAATCCCAATGGGATTAATTACGGCAAATGTGACTCCTTAAGAATCCAGGATCTTGGACAATAAACACTCAAATGGCGCCATCTTACAAAGCCATGACCTACTGATGCTGCGGTGAAAAAATATTTGCCCCCTTCCTGATATCCTCAGTTTTGTCAGAGTGAAGGGCTTCAAATCTTCAGGAAAAATGCTATATTAGACACAGTAAACCCAAGGAGACGGTGAAGACCACTTCTAAAGGGCTACTTAATAGTGAATCGGAACAATCAATCAACGACACCCTCAAAGGCTCAAGTTAACCAAGCAAACTAGCATCCTCATTCACACGTATTTTACCAAAAACATTATTTGTACGAGGAGACAAACCATTCAGCCATCCTTACAGCTACTCAATCTGCTCCACCCGTGTGGTCTTACTCCTCGGCTGTGAATTGCCATTAGTACTAAAAGAAGAAAGAGTTGCAAATGGTTTGCAGAATGCCCTGCGATTGGTCGCCGCTTGCAAGGGGAAAACAATCCCCTCTGACAATGACGATGCCAGAAATTGTCCAAAGGGGACAGGATGATGATCGGTGGCGATTCCTCAAGGGCGACACCGCTGAGCAATGATCGGTAGCTGTTCCACAAGGCGGGGTGGGTGAAGCTCTGCAGCGATTGTGGGTTGCAAAGATAAACAAAAGGCAAAATTGGGAGGCGAGAAGAAGAATCACAGCATTAGAACATTCGAGAAGTCGTGTTGAGAACTCGCCCACTCAGTTCACCTCGATTGTCCTGAACAGCACCAAGTCAAGCATACGAAGGTCCCTAAAAGCACACTACTTCATCTCCTCTTCCACGTGGTTGTGGTTCTTTATGAGGTCAGATTATTTAACAGGTGTGAGCAATCTGCCCTGTAAGAAGTTTCCATCCATGTCCTCATGTTTTTGTTGCAGAATTTATCCTAAAGTAAAAACTGGGATCCACCGTAACGATTCCTTTTAGAATTTTAAACACTTCACTCCGGCCTCCTTTAGGGATGTGTGCTATAATGAAAAAAATACTGAAAAAGCCCCTTTTAAAAATGGGACGGTATGAGCATTCCCTTAATTTCACTACCTGAAGTAAGCTAAGTGCTAGTGTTCAGGCACCTCGTGCTCAGTCGTTTCTTAGCGTGATTGCAGTTCCACCCCCATTACCCCAAAGCCGTTGTTCAATGAAGATGACACGTAAAACTGAACACCACCAACCACGGGGGGCTCTTAGAATGAATAAATTAATGGAAAGGCTGGATACTCCAAGAGGGAGTTTCAACGTGTGGCCTGACAGGGAGGCTGCTGTAAGACAGGGTTGGACACACTGTAGATGGGGCACTGAGGTCCGAAAACTGCTATTGAAATGGAGTCAAAATTTTAGTACTGGTCCAAAGCCAGTCCCCTCCGAATCTTCATTTGCTTAAACTGATAAGGTTCAACTCCTTCAGTCTCTGCACACAGAATCAGCCTGGAGACTCTCCTCCAGCACTGGTATGTGCCCACAGCTGGCACTGTCTCCATGTGCCCGTGTGGCCCTTCTCCATACATACACCAAGGACATGTCCATTAATCAGCTGGTACCCCGTCTCATCCAAGCACCCATAGTCTCCAGTGTTGTGATTTAATCTCACAAGTTGTCAAGGTTCATGTTGCTTTTGTTGATTATGGGCATTGTTTTTTGTTTTAATGTCGTCTTTAAGCTGCCTAAGTTATGTCCCATGGGTTTATGGCCCTCCGCCCTATAAACCCAGAGGGTATTCCACAGATTCTTGCGCTTCACTTCTAGAAGTTGGCGAGTTTGCTTGTGCCCATTACTGTCATTTTTGTGAACTATGAGATTGTCAACCGGTCTGCTCCATTTCTGATCTCGCCCTCACCTTTCTGTATTGGGTTCACCTGGATATCCTTTTGTTTCAGGCAACTCTGTTTTGCCTTTTGTGCTCTATGGAGCTTTCTTTTGTTTCAAAGCATTTATTTGTGGAATTAAACCTTTTTAATTTAGTAAGTTATATGTCTGCCCTTGTTACTAGCTGCATTTTATAGATATCCATTTTTGGAAGCACTTTTTAGGGACTTGTGTGTTTTGGGAGTCCAAAGTCCACTCCACTGTCTGGGTCTGGCCTACATTGGGCAAAAATGCACTGAAGTCTCCAAGTTTAAAATTATATTCTGTAATGTCCCAAAAAAGGGATAGGATTACCATTAATTCCTGGCTTGTATAGAGAAAAGTCACCAAAAATCTTTATAAAGAAGGATTTCTTGAATGAAAAGGAAAAGAGGTACCGAAAAGCCAATCCCAGGCCAGTGATACTCCAAAATGTACAACCAATAAGAGAACCTGACATCCAGACATACAAATAGATAGCTACAATTACTGTATATAGCGCTTTACACAGAGCATGGGGAGCCACTTCAACCACCACTAATGAGTAGCATCCACCTGGAGGATGTGACAGCAGCCATTCCTGCACCAGTACGTTCACAGCACATTAGCTATTAGGTAGTAAAGGGATGATTAGGGGGCTGGAATAGACAAGGCCATGGTGGGCAATTTAGAAAGGAGACCCTTCTCTTTCTTTGAAAGATACCCAGTGATCTTTCATGATAATAAAGATTTACATCACATCCAAAGGACAGCATCAATTTTTTCAGTCCAGAGTCCCCGTCACTGCATTAGGATCCACACACAGACCACTGGGGAACTCATGTGTTTCAGATAGGATCCCCCCACCTGGCTGGGGTTCAAACGTCTCTTTTATGTCAGTTTTGTTCATTTCTATGTTAACATGATTGATCATTCAGTTTCTATATGTCTATATTTTATGTGCCATGTGGGCCACCTGCCTGCCACCGTCAAGAGACTGCCCTCAGCTCTATAAAAGCTGTGGAAACCCCACAGTCCCCTGCTGTTCATTGAATGCACCAGGTGGTTGGTGAGGTCTCCTGTGTGTTTTTGAATATTTGATTGTCTGTGGGTTTTTTTTGTTACCTCCTTTGCCCCATTTTTCTACAATTCCTTTGGGTCTTGTATCGGGACTGTTTTTGCTACTGGGGTGGCCTATTTTGAAGGCATTGCCTTCTGTGCCTTTTGTGCTCCTTGGAGCTTCCAGTGCAACACCCAGTATTTCTGTAAAAATGAAGTCTTGCTGGTTTACAAAGATTCTACTTTTGCCTTTGTTGTAGCCGGCCAGGGGCATGTGGAGTCACTTTTGGGACTTACTGTGCTCAGGAACCCCACGTTCATGACAGGAAGCTCTGTCCTCCGGCTGCACCAGCAGTTCTTTCAGAAGCAAGCCAAGCTTGTTCGAGACGGTCTCCTATCCAACCACCGGCCAGGCCCAGCCATGCTTAGCTGCAGGTGCTTTACCTGTTTGGGAGTGCAGGTGGTATGGCTGCTGGGGAAAAGAGCACCACTTGCAAAGCCAGTAATCCAACTCCCCAAGCAGAGTGCATTCAAATGAACCATGCCTGTCCTTATTGGCTCAGAGCGGTCCTTTAACAGTGATGGACAGGTGGCCCAGCCTCTTAGGGACAGAATGCACGGAACATCAGAGAAAAGGATCACTAAATAATAACTAAACAGGACAAAATGAACATACAATACATAATTAGACAATAAAACAACAGAACATTATTATCAGAAATAATAGAAAATAATGAACAAAGGAGGCAGAAATAAAGAAATGCAAACATAAGCCAGGGCTCAGCCATGAGGTCCAGGATATCAGAATGGGTGCAAATCAGGGGAGCAGAGTGACCGATCGCCGAGTCTGTGGGCGTGACGGCCTCCCCTGCGGAGTATCCCACCGCTGACTCCAGTATCTCAACAAATCCTACCAATAACAACTGCCAGTGCTGAAGCGAATCATGGAAAAAAAAAAAAAGGCGCACACTAGAGATACTTGATTAATTGACGTTCCATTTATGTAGATTAGTTTAATTGGTATTTAATGTTTTTGTTTCATCCACTAATTGAATGTGAAAAGTGTTCCATTAGCATTATAATTACAAGAAAAGTATTACTATTTTAAAGGGATTTACCTTCTAGTGTAATTTGCCAGTGTTTGCTAAATCAAAAATGTATTAAAGCAACGAGTTCCAAAAATGACTACAAAATTAATCGTCATTATTAGTGCCACATATCTAATGACACATATGAAAAGGAAAATCGCTTTAAAACGAGTTGGGGGGCTTGTTTAAATGATAGTGATCGCAGAATCAAAAATGAACGAAAAAAGAGATAAAAAAAGGAAATGAAACGTAAGCCAAGGGAGGAAGCCTGGCTTAGTGACAACCTGAAAATGCTGTATCCCTGATGACATCATCAAACTGCGACTTGTGGGATAACTCCTCCTCCAAAACAAAAACGGGAATTCTGAGCAAAGAAACCGACACAAGAGTTTTTAGTGGAGTCCACAATCTCGGACCACAAGGAAGGGCACAACGCTCAACTGTGGCGAGGAGTATGTCACATGCTGCAGGACGCTGAACTTCACCCTGTTGGGACTTTGATGTGACGCCCTTTTGTGGATTTTTGGGAGTTTTCTCATAGCAATAATATGGCAACCATGAGTCAATGTACTGTGAAAATGCAACAAGAAAACGGTGTCAGAAAAGATGTGAATAAATTGTAACCACCGTATATTTAAAACACTTTAAAAGGGATATGGAAATTAGAAATGGCAACAAAAAACACAATAATGGGAAGAAAGCCTTGAAAAGGTTCAGAATAACAAATAACAAAAATATGAAAGTTGAAAGCAAATCATAAACAACCTCCATCCCCAGTTAGTGTTTAGTGGTCATCAGATTTCGGCCCTCAGTACCGGCACTGAAGTGTATGTCACCTGTGCCACCACCCTACTTACTGTGTGCCTCCCTGCCTTGCTAAAAGCTTCAGTGCCATTGAATTCTCCAGTGTGTGGGCGGGGCCAGGGATGACACAGGGCGGAGCTCTCAGAGACTGACGACAGTGACGACGCCCATCTTTGGGCCATCCTTTCACTGACGAGCAGCGATGCGGATTACACACAACAGCTGTGGAGTAAATACCGGCAGTCGCTTCTTAAAGCAGATCTCTTGTATCTTTATTAATGTTGTTCTAAGGAGAGGGTCATTACCACAGTAATGAAGCTTTATGAGCGAGCCTGCTGATTGACCCTCAAAATGGTGAAGCGCATCAGGCAGACTAAGTGCAGATGACAACCCTTTATGAAGCTCATCACACAAGAGAGCTAAATGAAGCCGATTTAGGGTGTGGGCGCCCAGGGAGTTGCTCATTACTACAGGATGCCAGCGTCTTCAGATGATTTTACTGCTCACAGGAAGCACGTCTCCTTTAGACTAAAGGCGCCAGTCCCCTGGTGCATCCTTACAAAAGGCAGCCCCAGTGCCACGTTACATGAGCAGAAGTTCCCACCGTAACAAAGCCGGCGAGAGACTGGCTAGCATACACAGAAAAAGAAAAAAGGGACAACTAAAACAGCAAAATGAAAGCCACAAAATGGAAAACAAACAAACAAATGGCATACTGCAGAAATAAAAGGGAGAAGATAATAACAAGTTCTAAACATGGATGTATTATTCATAGGGCCTGAGCACATCAATTGGAGTCCTGAGAATTGTGCTGTCAGGAAAAAAGCACCTCGATGTACAAACCCGTAATGAGCCTGTCTGTCAGGGCCACAGCGCCGAAGGAAGACAATCGAGACACGCAAGACGCCCCACGTGCACGGAGGGAACTGCCAGGGTGAACAAACAAGGGGTTAAGGAGGTGGTGAGGGCAGGCTGATGGGACGCCATTAGGAGCACAATGGGAAGAGCAGAGAGAATCAGCAGTCGGGAACAATGAGCGAGGGGCACGGACAGGCTGACGTGAAA
This sequence comes from Erpetoichthys calabaricus, assembly GCF_900747795.2. Lineage (NCBI taxonomy): Eukaryota > Metazoa > Chordata > Cladistia > Polypteriformes > Polypteridae > Erpetoichthys > Erpetoichthys calabaricus. The sequence continues at coordinate 169,247,550 of NC_041403.2, read as the reverse complement.
GACGCTATATAATAATGACACAGCTAGAGAGGAGGACAGGAGAGGGGCTATATGAAAGACTATGACAGACAGACAGAGTACTTGGCAGGATTAGATAGAGCAAAAAAGCACAGTTGTAGCTATGAAAGGCACTATATAAAGCATGAAGGTATGTTTCCATTCATCACCCCTTATTTTCTGTATCAATATGAAGATGTTTCTCTGGGATGACCACATGCTCCTCACATGTGACGCTCTTAAACAGTCCCAGGCGGACTTTTCCACTTTCTCACCCCACCCCACAGCTCCTCACCGCCCCTCAAACGCAGCCCAGATCTCCCTTTTCGCCTCCCAACCTTCCACTGTCTGACTTGACCTCTTTTCGACCCTGAAAGTAAAGTGAGGCAGCACAGACGAGAGCCAGTTTAAGCATTCATCTCAGCGGAGCACCTGTTCATTAGCCTGACACCAGCACGCCTCTCCCAATCATTAACAGCCATCTTGTGCTCCTTCATTTATTTATTTGTTGCTTTAAGTGCTCGACAACGGCGCCCACCGTAATGGAATTACCTGAGAGCCCGTGTTGTTTGAAGAACTGCTGCTTTGAAGTGCTTTGCTTTAAGCCTAAAGGCCTCTTGCCCATTGCCCACTGGGACAGGTCTAATCCAGCTCAAAACTGGCCAACACTGAGTCCTGGGCATAAGCATCCACATAGAGGCACCTGCTCTGCCACGTCCTCTCAGAGGTAGCACACACCGAAGCTCTCTGCAAACATCTCACTTTCTGAAAACCTCGCAGTACGTAGAGCTAAAATCCATTAAAAACACCGCCTTTAGGTAACTGATGACATGTGTGCCCAGATATGTGAGATAACTGGGGGTGAACTAGACCGGAGGAGAACAGCATGAGGGGGAGTTGTCTCGTTTTAAAAACACAAAAAACAAGGTGCCCCACTGAAGCAAAAGCACGAACTGCATGACTCTAGGATACCGAAGTAGACGGGTAGCAAGGGAGCCTTGTGTACTGCACCTGCTGCTCATGGGTATGGGTCCTCTCCCTGGTCTTATAAGGGCACCCAAATGAGAAGAGGGGCTAAAGGCAGAGCCTGATGGAGAAAAACACAGTGCTTGGTGTTGAGGCCAATAAGACCCGTGTGGTTCTCATCAGGACACAGCATCTCTGATGGCCAGGTCTTGAAATTGTCCGCTGCACCAAAGATGTGATGTGGCCGTTAATAACAATCTGTGTGTGCCATGTGCTAAGCTACTAAGGTCCTCTTGGGGACACTTATGTATGTATTTACCCTAAAAGACAGATGTCTATTATATGTGCCTTTCATACCCATCTTCTGTCTACAGTAACTACCTGACAGAGACAGACTGTTGTTAAAGGCACTACAGTATATAATAGACAGACAGACAGACAGACAGACAGACAGAGGAAAGGCATTATAGTCAAGACACCAGCTCTATTAAAGATAGATATGGCAGAGAGAAGACCGATATGAAAGGCACTATATTATAAATAGAAAAATTAGACAAGAACAATTATATACAAGATACTACCTCTGTTTGGCAGATATTGCAGACAGTAGATACAAAAGGCACTATATCTACAGTATCTATTATATAGTGCCTTTCAAATCTATCTGCCTATTATATTGTTCCTTTGATACCAAACTTCAATTTGCAGTACCTACCTGGCATAGAGACAGACAGATAGATGTGAAAGGCACTATATGATAGAATGATAGACGATCCATTACAGAGCTATACTGCAGATGGAAGATAGATAAGAAAGGCACTATATAAAACACTACGTCTGATGGGTAGGTTAGATAGAACATAGCTTCTTTTGCATCTCTCTCTTATATAGTGCCTTTCATTTTGATCTATTATAAAGTGCCTGTCTGTCTGTCACGCTTGTTTATCTGTCCCTTATAGGCAGGCAGTGTGGCGTAGTGGTTAAAGGTGAGGTGATGGGTTCAGATCCTGCTACTGACACTGTGACCCTGAGTGAGTCACTTGACCTGCCTGTGTTCCAACTGGAAAGAAACAAAAAAGACATGTAACCAATTGTATCATAAATATTGTAAGTCGCCTTGGAAAAGGGCATTAGCCAAATAAGTAAATGTAATGTAAATGTTATATAGTACCTTTCACATCTCTTATATAGCGCCTTTCACATCAGTCTATTTCCCATAATTTTCTCCTTTTGTTTGTCAGAATTTTTTTTGTCTTTTTTTGGCAGATTTTGTAAGCCATGGGAAGGCTCTATTCCTGCTCCCAAATTGTCCCTCTGCAGTGCTGTGATGACCAGTTCTGCTGAGGATGTCCCCTCTGAGCGCTAGGTCGTTTCTGTCCCCTGGCATTTGTCCTTTCACTCAGCCGTAGCAGGACACGTCTTATGGCAACCTGCTATGCTCCCTTGCCTATTCAGATGTAAATTGTCACATACTATATATGGGTGTCCCATCCGTCGGATGGGCTCCGGCCTTATGTTCGTCTCCCCTGGGATAGGCTTGTGCCGACTGCCATGAGTTTACATGGCCCAACACGTTGTCGTAAAGCGAGTGAGGCAGCGAGACGCTGAAGGCGGCGCACATCAAACAACTGCTGTGTCAATGATAAGAGCAGCAAGGGGGGACGCATCGTTTGGCTTAATAAGAAATCTTTAATTCAGAAGGCACAGGAGGCTATTTGGGCTGCTAAGTGTTCATCACGGCAGCAAGCGTAGAGCCTCAGCAGGAGGGCCGAGGCGAGGCGGCCAGGAGGCTCTCACGGTGAAACTGGCACTCGATGAGCACTGCGGGGCCTGACCTGCACAAAGTCACCACTCCATTCGCCGCAAAGACAAAATCGTTAAAAATGAATTAACGAGAGGTGGGCTCTCTCTGTGGGCAGATTTTCTTCCCCCCCCCGGTCTGCAGGAACATTTCTACATATGATTAAACACATTAAATATGCACTGGCTGAGGATTTGGGAATTAAAATGTGACTCATCAGCAGGCCTCACTCCGTAGTTGAAGATCTCATTGTGGTAAGTGTGGAGTGACGCATGGCACAGGTGTGAGACTTCAGTCTTGGAAATTGCAGGCGCAGCTCAAAAGGCGGCAAAAATATTAAAAACAGGAATTTTCTGAACCCACTTATCCTAATGGAAGGTGACTGGGTGGGCACACCTGACAACCCTGGATGGGACAATCGTGGAACTTCACCCCTGGCTCAAGCGTCTTCTTTTTTTGTTTATTCCTTGTCTTTTAAATTAAGATTTTGTAAATTTTCATTTTATTTTGGATAATTTCTTAATTAATATGGTATGGTTTATCTCTTTTTTTTTTTTTTTTTTTTTTTTTTTTAAAACATGTTTTCTTGTAGCTATTGCCCATGTTTGTATACCAAGCCCAAGGAGGCGGAGCCACCCAATGCTGCAGCTGTGGCCACGCCCTCATTGCTATTGAAAGGACTAGCGGACACGGACTGCGCTTTGTGCTTCTTCAGCTCTCTTATGGATTTTAAGTTGAGGATTCTCTAAGTCCTCTTTTTTCATTTCCTGGTTATCTGGTGTTACATTATACAAATGCATATTTCCTCGGCTTCCATCTGTGGTCTCTTTTTCTAATTTTGCTAAATGTGAATTTTGACTTTTCATGTCTTTATGTTATTTCTCTTTGTTTCACTTGTGAGTCTGCAATTCTGCACTGCCTCTTTAAATGTTCTCATATTCCTTGTTCATGTGGGTAGAGCCCTAAAGTGCCGGGCCTTACTGATGTCACTGCTCCTTGGCTCTCTGGCTATTAATGGCTCATTAGGGGGTGGAGCCACCCCAGGAGGCGGGGCAACCCATATGTCACTACTGTTGGACTCTACTTCTAGCAATTAAGGGCTCTTTAGTGGGTGGAGCCCCCAGGAGGCTGGAGCCCACTAATGTCACTGCTACTGGATTGTCCCTCTGGTTATTAAGGGCTCCTTAGTGGGTGGAGCTCCAGGAGGCGGGGCTTCCCTAGACTTCACCAATACTGGATTCTCCCTCTGGCTGTAAATGGCTGTGAGCAGAAGAAATCCAGTAGTGGCTCACTGAGTTTGGTTGTTTTAGGAGTTTTGGTTTTCTCTTGGCTAATGTGGTGTTTTCTGGACTCTCCTCTTCTGGATTGTGTACTGGGACTTGTTTACTGTGAATTTCTTTTTAGGAAACTCCTTTTTTGGCTATTTTGCACATTTTTTTTGTATTTTTTGATTTTGCTAAATAAATCCTTCATTTATGAAGATTCTTGTTGCTCTTCTGTTTACCAGCCAGGGGTGTGCAGTAATCCCCTCTCTTGTATGGGATTTGTTTGGTCACGGTTAGGTCCTCTTTTGTATTCTTATGATTATCTAGACCATCGTTTTAGGCTTCCCAGTTAAGTTCGCCTGCATTTTTGGCTTGGTGTTTTGGCTTTGGTATTTAAGTTAACTGATTGCAACCTTTAGTCCATTTATTCAACTGGGTTTCTTCAACCGTGTGGTCCTTTAAAATTGAACAGGCCACCTTTGCCAGTCCTGTGGGGATGGATTATATTTCCAAACATTTCAGGTGCTATTGATTCTGTGAGTTTCAAAGTTCTTTAGTGTTAACTAACATCTGGCAACAACTTAGATTTTGGATGAGTCCATTGACTTTGATCCCACAATTTTGTGACCTTTGCCTGGTGCTGAACACAAGCGTATGGGGGACGTCTTCAGGGCTCTCAGAAGGTAACCGCTACCCACCTAAGCAGAGAGGGTGCGCCATCCCCCTTTACCACCTGCAGTTCTGAGACTGGAGGATGTGTGACGCAGTTCTACTTCCACTGAGGAGCCCCCACCCTTCTGGGTTGTTGACATATAAACCGAGACGGTTCATTCTGAGGAAGACCATGAGCTCCTTCGACCTTTGATCGTTCTGTTTTGGCTTGAGATATTTTACCACTTTCTGACAGTGCATTAATCGAGGTTAATGCACCTACCACCCCAACATCTCCTCCTTTTGCACCTTCACGCTGTCTACTGACTTTGTGGTCCTTTAAACACTTCTGTGCTTGTGGTCCGAGACTGACACCAATTCACAATACGATGATCTGTTTTGTGGCCCCCACAGGTGGGCGACCAGAGTTATCGGTAAATCTGACAGGTATGGCACCCGTCTAGGTGGCCTGTTGATCCCTAGCTCTCCACTAGCTAGTAATGAATGAAGTGGTGGTAGGAAATGCACTGGTGAAAATTAGCCACCCAGGTAATCCAGATCAGAGTTGGAGGATGTAGCCCATGGATCTACCCCACGTACAGGTGTCAGGTTCTCCATTTGGGCCAGTATGTGAGCCACCAGCTGTCTTAACCTGTGGGACTAGGTTTGAATTCTGCCCTGGACCTGTGCTAAGCACTGCACCACCGTCCCAGCTGACATTCCTCCAGAAGTCCAGCGTGAACACTTGTGGTCTGAGTTCTAACGGTGCACAGTGAGACGTGCCGATGCTGCTGAGGGAGATAAAAAATGTCAGTTGTTGTTCCAAACGGTGTTTAGTGCACCAGAGTCACTTTGAAAGCAGTTGCTCCATCATCGTTGGCAAACTGCTTGTGGATCCCACCTCAGCTCTGCGCTGCCTGTTGGCAGTCATTTTCACTTAGTCTCCCTTTTAATCACTGGATAAAAGAAGAAGAAGAAGAAAAAGGCAGCGACTCCGAGGCGGCAGGCCTGTCAGGCTCATGGGGGAAGGCGCCTGATGCCCCACACGAATACGCAAGGACATTAATCACACAGAAAGAGCCGCAGTCCGAAGAGAAATGGAGGTATAGATGTGGCATTGAGAAGACGGGAGGGGAAGCTCAAGAGAAACGGCGTCATTGATCCTTAGTGAAGATCCTGGTGTGTGTGTGTGCGCGTGAGTCCATTCAGCATTGGACCGCGGGCAGGCAGGTAAATGGCTCTCTTTAAATGAGGAAAATGGCAAATACACAGTTAGGGGAAATAACAAAACCTTCAGGTGACAGCAGGGCTCACAGGCCACCACAGATGACCCATCACTGCTCACCCTCAGGGGTTTGCTCAGTTATGTGTGTGGCTGAACTTCTTCATGTTTACTGTTGTTGCCTTGTCAATATTGGGATGTGCTTTCTGTTATCAGTTGGCTACAATTTGACTTTTTGATTGCTTTCAGGTTTCTTTACCTTCTCACATACACAGTACAGAGTACAAAGTATAGGAATCGTGAAAAAATTCAACCTCGAGATTTTGATGAATCTTGACGTTTTACACCTTCCTGAGTCTGAAAATATCATTTTTGAAATGATGTTGGTCTGTGTGTAAACTCGATAACTCGGACCTGCTGTGCCCTGGTCAGTAAGAGTTTGTACACCTGCTTTATATCAAAAATAAGGAATCCTAGCAATGTATGGGTCACTTCCAGCAACCACAAGTGGCACTTTACCTGAATACTTTCGCAAATTTTCAAGTAAACTGTGGCTATAATTACAGACAGAGGATTCAAATTTTGTATAGATATTTAAAAAGATAAAAAGCAAACAGATATGAAATTTGAGAAAAATTACTCAACCAGATGTAGTATTTTATTTAAAGAACCATCTGAAATTCTTGTATCAAGGAAATATAAACGTGTACACGATATTAATGACTGTACTCAATATAACTCATTCTTTCAATAACTATTAATTTTATTTTAATTTACACATCATCAGGTTAACAATAACGAGTGAACATTGTATATAAAGATGTAATGGGAACAATAAGCTGCTACGTCCCCGTCGTATTCATGATATATATTTATTAAAATTAAATGTATTATGTCACTAAATGCTGTTTGCCCTATAGCAATTTATTGCAATAAATATTATATAACATTAACACTTTTTCTATATTTTTAGGTGACTGTAACTCGTTTTACTTTGCACACAGTAATGCACATGTAAATAGGAAAAAATTCCACCACTGTTTTCAACCTCCCAAAGTGCAAAAATATCATTATAATCAAACTTTATATTAAAAACGGAGATAAATGATTGTGCATCAATAGTATCAGTTCGTTAGGATGAGAATCAAAGAGGTATATGATATGATATGCTTCTGATGACCTTTACCTCCAGCTCAGTATACGAGAAAGTCGAGGCAAGTGCACTGCCGACTTTTTTAAATAAAACACATTTAACATGGTTGAATTATTTGTGTGTCATTCAAGCTGGTGAAAATCTGAGAACGGGAATCAGGAAAGAAAAGACGACAGAGGTCAATACCAAAAAGCAGTCGACTGATCGTCAACAATTGTAACGCTAACCCAAAAATCAAAGTCTGAAACCAGGAAAGAAAAAAAACCCATTTTGTTTGAAAACCAGCAAATGACTCAGAGAAAGCAGCTGTGTGAGATGAAATAGACAATCCGAATATCAGATGATCTGGAAGGCTTCAAGCCGACCTTTATGCCGGGCATGCATTGGGATGCTGGGGTGGCACACAGTGGCAATGACTGACTAACTCAACTAAAAAATAAAACAAAACGGCATCACAAGAAGGCGCTAAGAAATTTAACTGTTGCAAATTTTACAAAACCAATGTGACGCCGTTACACCTCCTCCACGTACCCAACAACGACAGAGAAAGTAGAAAAAGAAAAGAATTCCAGGCAGCATTTGGTCTGTGGTGAGCATCGCTTGTCATGAACTTGGGGTTCCTAAGCACAAGAATCTTAAAAATGCCCCACTGAAACTATTAAACCCATCTATTCACAACAAGGACAAAACATTGAACCCTTATCAATGACAAGATTTCTTTTCACAAACGGAAACTGAAAAACAGTGAAGCTCCGAAGAGCACAAAAGATAAAAGAAGTTGCTGAAAGAAGCAAATACGATAAAAAGAAATGAAAGAAAAAAAAATGAGCACAGAAGTCCAAAGCACAAAGTAAACCAAAATCCAATAAAAACCTGACCAATGGCAGTGCAGTCAATGAACCGCAAGGGACTGCGGGGTTTTACTTCAGCCTTTACTGGGCTGAGGGCAGTCCTTTGATGGCGATGGACAGGTGGCTCCACCTCTTAAGGAAACACCCACAAGATACACAGAAAATAAATGAGCAGCAATATAAACAGAAATAAAATCAATAGAATCAAAACTGAACAAAATGGACATAAAAATGGCATTTGAACCCCAGCCATGGGGGAACTGTGTGTCAAGTCTGTGTTAGGGCTCTTTAGGTTCATTTTTGATTCTTTCATTTACATTGATGTGCATTTCTCTTTATTTTTTTTTCTGCCAATCACTGCCCTACACTCTATAAACCAGAGAGTCTCCTACGGTCCATGGAGGTTCATTGTCGACACATTCTGGAGTTGGCGAGTTATTTGTGTTTTGCACCTGCCTTTTTATATATTTTGGAATTTTGACCCACTTGACGGTTTTTTTTTTTTTTGGATTCAGTACTGGGACTTTGTCCAACTTGGATTGCCTCTGTTACAAGGATTTCCATGTGGCGTTTCACTGAAGCTTCATTTGTCATTGGAATCCTTTTTTTGTAATGAATACATTTTTTATTGAATAAAGATTTGATGCTTCCCCTCTAACCTGCTGCGTGGATTAACTGTGGTTTACAGTCACTGAGGATGCACCCCTCAAAACACAGAACGCCGTCCTAACAAGGGCATCCAAAGCAGCAGCTACCACTACAAATCTAAAATGGTGGCCAAAATAAAAAAAAACTAGCAAACAAAAGCAGGAAAATCAAAAAGAAAATATCAAAATTAAGTTCAGAGATCCTCAAAAACCTAGAATAACAGTGTTTGATCAATCAAAATGATTGAAATAAGCTCATAAAAACATTCAGAGAGTCTAAATCATAACACCACCAATCCACAAGATGGCTGCCACAGCATTAGGATTTACTTCAGTCTATTGTGTTTAACATTTCTGCAGTTCAAAAAATGAACTTTACATCGAGTCTGGGGTTTTCTTACCCAGAGAATCCATTTTTGACAATTGTTATTAGTCTGGAGCCTTTATTTAATAGTTGTTAATTGAATAACATTATTTTCAATACCATCTTTGTTTACAAAACCAACCGCCGATTTGAGAGCTTCACGTTACCTGTTGCCTTGGTAACATTCCCATCATGCACCACAATTAAGCATCAATGATGTCATTCAGTATGATGGTATAAAACCCCAACGCATCCAAGATGGGACCAACTTACTATTGTTTACAACACTCAGTGAAGAGTACAAGACAGCGATAAACTGAACTGAAGTAAATTTTATATCTACTGATTATATAGTGCCTTTCAAATCTATCTAGCTATTATACAGCTCCTTTGATACCCAACATTTATCTGCAATATCTACCTCTAATAGATAGAGAGATAGGAAAGGCACTATATAATGGATAGATGCTGTATGCTGCCTTTTGCATCTTTCTAAACTACCCATCAGAGGTAGTGTCTTGTATACAGTGCCTCTCACATCTAGCTCTTATATAGCGTCTTTCACATCTCTATTTTTCATATCTCAGCGCCTTTCATGTCCATCTATCAATCATATCTAGTTATGTATTGCCTTTGATGTCAATCTATACATCTCTCTATTATATAGCGCTTTCAAACCTTTCTATCTGAAATGAGGTTCTTCAGATTAACACCCTTGTGTTCCTCTTGGCACTGGTGAGTGGCACTGCGTTACATGTTGGTCAGACAGGCAGATAAGCATGTGGGTTCCACACACGTGTCAATGTGACCCACCACTAAAACTAAAACTAGGAATACAACCTGTTGTTTATTTTCCTTAGGCAAGCAGGAGAAGGACAGCCAGCTAACACCACTGGGACCTCCCGCACCTTCATGCCGTCAGGATACTACACGAGTTGTGTGGCCTGTTTAGGACTTTTTTGACGCCATCAGGCCACCATCATGATTTTGGAAAACTAACTCCATTCCCATTTCCTTTCATAACAGTTCTCCTGTCCATTTTTGACAAAACTCATTGAATACTGGCTGGGATCAGAAACCAACCCTGGATGGGGCACCAGTCCATCCCAGTCACACACTTGCTGACACCCCGTCAAACAAGGCCAAATTAGAGTCACCTAACTTATTAGTCTATGGCTGTAAAACATTTTCTCTTCTAGAGAGTTGTGGCTACTATCCTTGAGCCTGAAGCAGTTGCCACACTCAAGCACCACTGGGACATCTTCAGGGATCCAAAAAGGTAAGCAATGCCACCCTGAGTCGAGAGGGGGCGCTCTTGCTAACACCTCAGCCTTTTTTTCCCCTCGATTCAGAGGGATGCCAGCCACAACACAACTCCTTCAAGGCTCCACTCCTGCCCAGAAGCTGCCACTGGAAGTGGCCTTTCATTCCAGGACCTGCCCCTGTAGTTTCTTTGAAAACCACTTTGTTTTTTACTCATTCTGGGTTAGGGTGGCACAGTGGCGTGATGGTAGCGCTACTGCCTCATAGAGAGGAAGCCAGAATTCACATTCCCTGCATAGAGTTTGCCCATGGGTTTCCTAAGGGTGACCCTTTTTCCTTTCCGCAGTCCAAAGCAGGTTAGGAGAACTGGTTTTGTTAGATTGGCCCCTGATGTGTGTGTGTGTACCAGTGTGTTCACCCCATGATGGACTGATGCCCACTCCAGGGATTGTTTGTACCTTGTGCCCTGTACTTGGCAGGATCGGCTCTGCTCAGGATAGAGCGAGTTTGGATGATGAATGCATGGAAGTTCTGGAAAGTGCCAGTCTTTCTGCACCTTTGTGTGCCTTTTCATTTGAACCATTTGCCATCTATTAACTGGTGTTACCCAGTGGGCACCCCTAATTCTGACTTAGACCAGAAAGCTACATACATTTAACACTTATTTAGTAAGGGAGTACACACCCCATAAATCCACAACCCATAGAAGTCCACACTGTGCACCCCACCACCGATCGAGTCTCATTATACTCCGTCCTCGGTTCCACAAGACAGCAACCTCCAGAAGTGAAAAAGAAATAAGGCAGCTGAAAGCAAAAATACGGGACTAATAAAAAATAAACTCAGTGAGGCCAAATTGCTTTGCAGGCACAGTAACAAAATATGAACCTGTTGTCGCTTGACAGCCCAGATTTATCTCTATATTTGCCTGCTCGCTTAGGCGAGACATTTGTCGTTTCAGGAAAGAGGAGCAACTTTTCAGCACCAAGGACAAGACCTGAAGACCAAATGAGACGCGGCGGACAGCTGCTCCCCAACGGCACCCCTTCACTTCTGCTGCCCGTCTGTTCAGATCCCAGCTTTAAAAATGACCGACTACTAGTGATACCGATGTTTGCTTCAAGTCTATTCTACCGGATGGAGTCTTTCTGTTGGGTTCAAGAGTATCATCCCCCATTTTCAAGTCATCTTATGTTAAAACTGGAGGTACACACTCTTAAAATGATGGTTGTACAGTAAATGGCTTTTTACTGGGTTGTGTGGTCCCTCGTTGGACCAGTGATTGACAAAGAACTATTTTATTCTGTAAAGGGTTAACTACATATGAAGCTGATTCTTCATAATTTGAAAAGGATCCTAATATGTAGACAAAACAGAAATCATTCACTCAAGACCTCAGCATTAATGTTTGCAGTGCACTATCCATTGGAGTGTAATAAAATGCATTGCAGCTGTCATTCCATGAGATGACACATCACAAACATTCGCTGTAACAAAATGCACTTCATTTGTCATTCCAACAAATGGTGCATCATAAACATTTACAGTAATAAAAAGCATTGCGTTTTTCATTCCAACAGATGGTGCATCACAAACATTTACAGTAATAAAATGCATTTCATTTGTCATTCTGCAGATGGTGCATTACAAACATTTGTAGCAATAAAATGCATTGCGTTTTTCATTCCAACAGATGGTGCATCACAAACATTTACAGTAATAAAATGCATTTCATTTGTAATTCTGCAGATGGTACATTACAAACATTTGTAGAAATAAATGCATTGTATTTGTCATTCGAGCAGATGGTGCATTACAATAAACATGTAGTAATAATAATAAATTTTATTTATATAGTGCCTTTCCCATGCTAAAGAAGTTTTAAAATGCATTGGCCACTCCAACAGATGACACATTACAAACATTTGCAGTAATAAAACGCACTGCATCATGGCAGGCAGTGTATGATATTTAAGCAAATCCAGTCAATAAATAACACTGTAGTTATGGTTGTGTAGAGGTCCACACAGGCCCAGTGTCCAGGGTTCAAATCTCCGGATGTTGTCCATGTGGTGTTCACGTATTCCCTGTGTTCGAATGTGTGCCTGTTTTAGGCCAAGTGCTCCAGCTTACCTCCCAACATCTCCAAAGATGGGCAGGTCGAGGTAACTGCTGACATTAAATTACCCCTATGATGGACTGGCACCCTGCTGTTCTGGATTCGTCCCTGCCTTACGCCTCAAAATGCCAGCCTCACATGACTCTGAATTGGATCAAGTGAGCTCCAGAATGTCATGGACATAACGGAAAGGCACTATACGAGATCATATGGTCTCAGAGCTCAAATAAATGCACTGCTCACCTAGGATCACTTGGGTGGTGGTAAAATGCTGCCATTCAGTGGGTTGACACTGCTTGACCTTCTGGCTGGGGTGCCACCCCAGGGTTACTTTGTGGGTACTCTGGTTTATTCTCAAAATCCAATGACGTGTCATGATGAGTGAATGTAGGAGTGCGAGAAATGATACGGCACTACGCTGGATAAGATGATCCACTGGGTTACACAAGGCTCTATATAAAATAAATATTCACCGGCAGAGGCTTCGCAGTCCATCTTAAAAGATGGCAGGCCGGGGTCCCCCACCAGGGGAGGAGGTGGGAGGGCTGACAACATTCAGTCGTTCCCCCCTTTCAAGAAGATGCATCACCCAGGCCTGAAATATAAAACATGAGCACAATTTTATATAAACTAAGGGCTGCTGTATAAATGAATATTGATTTTATACTCTTTTACTTCTAGTGAATCAAATACCCCATTAGGGCTGCCAAAGTCAAGGACCATTCTTCACAAATAGGTCTTCATTTCAGTGAGGTGCAATTAAGGAGCCATTTGCTTTCTGATTGCATTTTTCATTATTTTAGAAGTGCGTTCTTATCTCCATATGAGCACTGAAATCGTAAAAAAAAAAAAAAAACCACACACACCAGCTCAGCCCTGACAGTCTGATCCATGAAGCAATCAAAATTAAAAGGCGTACGGAGAATTTGGCCGAAAAATATTCTGCGCGGGTCCAAGAGGATTGATGATGCAGGGTCAGGGGCTCCTGCAATACATCAAACGCAAGTATGAATATTGATAAAATGTCCCGCCGTAATATTCATGAGGGACTCGTTGCTTTCCTAATTCATTCTGCAGCACTGCAAGGTCGTTTATTTTTGATTGACCAGAAATGTTTCGCTCAGCCCCCTTCGTAAAATAAAAATCAAAGAAACTAAACGATGCAGAATAGTCACGCTGGAGCAACTGGAGGAGGAGGAGGAGGAGGAGGACGACATCATCACGTGCTGAGCTTCATATCATAAATGAACAGTCTGTCTCACTTCAGGGGTACGGCGGGCACCGCAGCCTAACCTGGCAGCATCGGGCTAAAGCTTACATTCAGAAATACACAAGGCTGCTGGAACAACCTCTCACATGAATGTGTCCGGGACTCCAACAGTTTTAAGGGAATCCAGTGCGAGTCTGGGACACTGCAACCAGTCATGGTGTGGATCAGCACATGGCAGATTCGAAATTCAGACTGGCACGATTTCCAGCAGCATCTAGTTAGTCTTGAGTCCAGTCTGCTGGCACACTTGCCACTTGAGTGGGTGCTTCTGGAAGGCAACTCTTGGAAAGCTTTAGGTGACTGATAGATGTGAAAGGCACTATATATGATAGACTGTGTACCTATTATACACAGCCTTCTATCTATCTGTTATATAGTGCCTTTCATATCTGTCCATCTTTTAATTCTTGATTATCATGGCAATGGAGAGTGGAGATGCATTGCATGTTCTTATAACATGCAGCTAAGAATTTCACTGTATGACTACAAGTATACTATACTAAACCATACTCTACTATACGATACTGTTAGTATGCCTCAATATGTATAAATTAGTTTCTTTCTTTTATACAGTGACCATATTTTTTTAATTCTAATGTAATTAAACACACTATAGTAAGTTTTCGTAATGAAACAGTAAAGGTCTATATAGCACTCTTAATATTTATGTCATATATAATGCATTTACAATAAATTCACATTTTTATTAGTACAGAATTGTCTTATGTTGTACCTTTCTGGGGATTCCAGAAACAATAAGGTAATTGTTTTATAAGCCTGATAATAGTTTTTAAACCTTTCCAGTATATAAAAACAAAAACCTAATCAAGGTACCCATTATATACCACCTTTCAAACCTATTATATAGTGCCTTTACCAATCTATTTATCAAGATTTCCATTATATAGTGCCTTTCATATCTATGTATTATATAGTGCCTATACCAATCACATTATCCATTATATAATCACTTTCATACCTAGGTTTATCTGTCAAGCTCTCTTTTATACTGTGCCTTTCATATTTATCAAGGCATGCGTCATATAGTGCCTATCACATCTATTAATCAAGTGTGACGGACGGCTGGGGTCCTTACCAGGCCAAGAGGCCATTGTAATGGAAGGACCAGAGGAGCAGATGTACACAAGGCACTACCTCCACCAAAGACGCTAGGTGGCAGCCCCCCTGGGTTGCAGCAGCACCTCAGTTTCCTGCAAGGCTCCATGGGAATTGGAATTTAGCACAGCCCTGTTGGATTCCATGGGGTCCACTAGGGGGAGCTGCAGAGCCCTACTTTGGTCTTCCACCACACCCGAGAGTACATCCCGATAATGCTGATGGACCACCTAAAGTGCTCCAAGGTGCAGCTCAATAGGGACCACCCTCACTTCATGCAGAGAGAGAGTTGGGAGAAGAAGGACGATGATGACAACAAAGCTTGTCACAGGAGGAGTGGAGAAGGAAGAGCGAGTGATGCAAAGAGAAGAAAGTTCTGTATACTGGTGCTTTGTGCTGGATTGTGCTTGGGTACTGGTGGGAAACAAGGGAGAAGAGTTTCCCACAGCTCAATAAAAACGTGTGTTGCTGGACTTGTGCCTGGTAATTGGCGCACCCCCTGGTGGTCACACTAGGTATTCATATCTGTTGATCTACCAAGGTATCTTTATAGAGTGCCTGTTACACTTACCTGTTTATTTATAAAAGTATTCAACAGACAGTACCTTTCAGATTTATTTATTAAGGTGTCCCTCATTTAATGCCTTTCATATCTATTTGTTTATCTATTGAGGTAACTTTGAATAGACAAACGGGAGGTCTGAAATTTGACAGTAACCCCTTATGAGAAGAACCTGGGAGTCAGAGTGAACAGGTCACCATCAACACGGAGACAGTATACTGATGCGATCAAGAAGGCTGAAGGGATTTGAAGTCATATAGCACCTCAAGTGTGTGAGGTAATAGTCAGGGGAGGTTATGTTTAAGCAATAAAACACACGAGTGAGGCCTCACCTGGAGTACTAGGTGCCGTTCTGGTCTCCATATCTCTCTATTACATAAAAAATTCCTAGGACGAAACAAGACTTTTTTCAAGAGATTTTTTCAAGTGACGCCCTCCTCTCAACCATTTACAACCACGCACAAGGTCCAATCACTTCTCAGTCGTGTGAATGCCATTGTCAGACAGGAAAGTAATAATCAGCCCAGACCAAGTGGAACTGAAAACCTAGCAGGTCCAAGCGGGGTCAGAAATAAAAGACAAAGAGTAGAAGATAAAGTAGAACATCGTAAAGAGGTTCAAAAATGTTGGTGCGATACACAGGCAGAGCAGGTTAGACATAATGAAAGTAGTAAAATTCGAAAATCTCAAAAAAATGATAGTAAAGATCACATCAGCACTAACAAATGGAAATTATTACTCAGTGAAATAATGGAACAACAAAAAGACCGAATAAATGGACATAGGTGACAGAAGTATGTAGATATCGTGTGGCTTTAATCATAGGTGACAGAAGTATGTAGATATCGTGTGGCTTTAAAGTTTAAGTCGGAGACTTGTAGATCATCTAATTCAGGTTGCCATCAGGGAAAAGTAGTGTTTCATCCCAATGAAGAGGTGTATCCACGACAATTAAAAGATTTGTTGCTTGGTGAAAGTGAAATCCACAAACACTACAGGCAAAATATTCAAATCTACAATAATCTGTTTACGTTTTGAGCATTGAATGATATGAACGCGGATTCACACAATTCAGGAACATACACCATTAGAATCTGTGGTCCCACAACAATTAAAGCTACGACAAGTTTAATTTCGAAGAAACCACAATTCGGTCAGGTTTATATTTATGATCACAGAGAAGCGATGCAACAAAGAATTGAAAGAGTTAAACGATCAGACGTATTAGAAATTCTACAGCTAATAATGGATACAAATCCATATGTCCAAAAGTATCACACTTTACTCGAAATTTATCTGCAAAACACGGACAATAAAGTTTTCTTGGATTCCTATATGAATCTGAAAGATCACGCTCACATATATAATAAACCAACGATAATAACAACGCAACATGAAACAATTTTATTTCAATTTATTACATTTTACTATTTTTTTACTCTGGTTAATTACTCGCTGTAATGTAAAATAGTTCTATTATGCATATGTAACAATTCCCATGAAAATAATCTGTTTAAATTGTATATCCGCTTACCCATACGTGAAGTGGCTGGCACATAGCACCCACCAGGGGGTTGGCAAGCAAAGCAAGCAGAGGGCAAAGCCCCCTAGATATATAAAAAAAGAACAGAGAAGAGCAACATGGCCGATTCCAGAACAGAGAGGACTGAGCTATGAGGAGAGACTGAAGGAGATGACCCTGTTTAGTTGAAGAAAATGGAGATGAAGAGGTGACATGGCTGCAATGTGTCAATGTTTGGAAGGAATGTTACCCTAAAATAAACCCTGCAACAAGAACAAAGAGACACGACTAGAAGCTCACTTATATGTTAAGTGTATCTTCATGCAAAGAACCACAAACACATGGAATAAATCATCAGGTGGTGTGGCGAAGAGCAGGACTTTAGGGACCTTCAAATCTCAACTTGATGTTACTTTGGACAATGGTCGGTGAATAGGACGGATAGACTTGAATGGCCTGTGCTTGTCACCAGTTTCTAATGTCATATAGTGCCTTTGACAGCCATCTATTCATGTAGGTATCCGTCATATAATGCCTTTCATATGTGTGTGTCTGTCTATTCGTCGTGTTCTTTTCACAGATCTGTTCCTCCTTTTGCCCCTTAAACTCCAAACCGAGCACCGCTCCATCTTCACAGTCCATGACGTTTCATCCACTTCTACAGATTCTACGCTCACCCTGGACGGTCGACATGTGAAGCGGCCACTGGTGGTCGTAAATCCTGGGATGGACTCCGCTGGCCTCCTTGTCCATTCACATGGCTACTTGTGATTTATTTGCGTTTTGTGCACAACTGGCAGGCCATAGCTCACCAAAAATGCAAGGAGAGCAAAAGCGGCAGAGGCGATCCTGTCATGTTGATGGAAACTGGGAATGCTGGAGAGTGACAGGGGAGCACACATCTATCCAGTTGCCAGTGGAGACTGCGCCGGAGCGGACAAGTCGGCCCTAATTATTCACTCGGTAATTTCTCTTCAGAGTGCGCAGCCCAAGTCGCGAGCCACCAAAACATAATTGCATGATCTCAAATGTAGAACGTCATATAGAACTTGACAAATCCTCTGCACGAGCGGAACATCACATCACAAAGATCAAATCGATAAACAAATAAATAAACATACATTGGAGTGGGGGGGGTTGCATTCACCTCCGTATCAGACCACCAGCCCGTGCAAAGGAAAAAGAGGGGGAAGAATGATAATAAATAAACTGACGGCCATATTATTATTAGGGAGCTAAGCAAGCGTACCTGCAACGGCAAAGGAAATTAGAAGTCATTTGCATATTTGATATTATGCAAATGAATACACTTTTCACTATGCCATTAAAGTGCAAAACCATAATCTGTGTTTTAATGATGCCTTGAGGAAAAATTCATCATGTTACAGAGAATAACACACAGACTTATCAAATTTTGTATACTGAAGGTTATTTTCAGGTAAAAATCCATAGATGCCTGCGAAGCGGGAGGCAGTGATCCTCCTGAAGCGAGCGCATACTAGTGACCCACATTTGTGTACGTGCGGCTGATGGAGGGCTGCGGCGGATATGTTTAATTTAAATGCAAATGAGCTTTTTATACCTTAAGTAAACAGAACAGACGGACCGCGCTGGCCAGACGCACGCAACATTTCACTTGGCAAGTTCTTTTATTCACATATCAGAGCGAGACGCAGCAAATATAAAGAAATGGCCCATTAGAGTACAAGAAACAGAAATCTGGGTGGGGAAAAGAGGTTCAGACGGGCATAGAGTCACGCCTGGCACATTGGCATGAAGCTGTTGGGCACAGGATGTGTGTGGACCGTCCAGATGACTGCTGCATGGCTATGAGGTTGTAGGGAGGCCTGGGCTCGCTCAAGGAGGACAAGGAGTGGTCTTTCCAGGGGGGGCTACTGTGTGGAAAAAGGAAGAATAAATTTGGGTAGTCTTATTGCTCTGTACTGGACTAAGGAACTGATTTTTTGATATCTCCAGTACCTCACAGACTAGGGAGCAAGCTAAGGGTTGTGCATCTAGATCCAACCCCACCCCCCCCCAGTCCCTTGGATCATTGGTTACCTGACCAGCAGATGGTTTGTGAGGCTCAAGGGCCTTGTGACTGAACTCCAGGGAACCATCCCATTTCCCTTTTGGTCTTCCAGTATACCACCAGCTCCTGCCATCTACAGATGTTCTCAGATGACTCCTCCATCATGGGTTACACTGATAATGGGAGACAAGTCACAGCACAGGAGGCTGGTGCAGGCAGAACCACCTGCAGCTCAACATCAACAAGCCTAAAGAGTTGGTGGTGGGCTATCAGCATGTCAAGTAGCCCTTGAGTCCAGTCACCAATCACGGGGAGGACATGGAAGTAGTGAAGAGCTACAAGCACTTTAGGGGGTTTGTAAGTGCAGCCATCTGAACTGGTCTGTGTGAGAAGTGCCAGAGTAGACAGTCCTACTTGAGGAGACTCAGGTCTTTAAGGTGTGCAGCAAGCTGCTGGAGGTGTTGAGTGTTGTTCTGTGCTGTGATCTCCAGAAGAAGCAATCAGAGTTCAAACGACACAAAATGGCTGAACAAACTAATCCGAAATGTCAGCTCCACCACCGGAATAGCCCTACACGCTCTGTAGGCCGATGTGGAAAAGATGATGGTGGGCAAAATTGGATGCCATCATGAATCATTCTGCCCATCCCCTTCGGGGAGAGAGGGGGTGCTATCTTGGAGAAATTTTAGCTATAGGCTTATTCCTCCACAGTGTAACAAGAAGCGCCTCTGGGGGTCTTTTCTAGCTGCTGCCATCAAGCATTTCCAATGCTTCCTCCTTCATTCCAGCCAGAAGAAGAGAGGACCGACGCCATCTACTACAGTTAGATTAGCATAATATTTACTGTATTATACACCAATCAGCCACAGCATTCAACCCACCAACAGGTGACAAGTAACGGATTGACTCGTTACAATGGCACCTGACAAGGGGTGGGAAACATCAGGCAGCAAGTGAACAGTCCGTTCTGGAAGGGGATGCGTTGAAAGGAGGAAAAATGGGCAAGCAAAAGGGTCTGAGCGAGTCTGACAAGGGCCAAATTGTGACGGCCAGACAAGTGGAGCAGAGTGTCTCCAAAATGGCAGGTCTTGTGGGGTGGTTATGACCTACCAAAAGTGGACCAAGGAAGGACAACTAGTGAACTGGCGACAGTGTCATGGGTCCCAAGGCTCATTGAGGCATGTGGGGAGCAAAGATTAGCCTGCCTGGTCCGATCCCACAGAAGAGCTACAAGAGAACACACTGCTGACCACCACAATCCTGGGCATGAAAGTGCATCATTGCAGCTTGCTTCGTAGCCACCAACTGGTCAGAGTACCCATGATGACCCCTGTCTACCACCTACAATGGGCATGTGAGCATCAAAACTGGACCACGGAGCAATAGCCTGGTCTGCTGAATCACATTTTCTTTGAGATCATGTGGCTGGCCGGGCGCATGTGCGTCATTTATGGGAAAGAGAAGACAGTGGGATGCATTATGGGAAGAAGGCACACGGGTTGAGGCAGTGTGATTCTTGATTACTGAGGCTGTGGAGAGTGCTGCACATTGACTAGCACGTTCAAGTAACAATTTTTCTGCCCTCTGTACACAGGAGAATACTGAATTTGTACTGTGTGTGCATGGCGCAGTATTGTACTATTCTTATGACATCAGTCCATTAATAAGGTCTTTTATATCAGTCCACCTGCTGTCACACACGTGCGATTAGGAGGGAGCGGAGTGGACCAAATAAAGGTAATTACCCGCCAGGCCAGGGGGTGGCGAGGTGCACTAAACCTACCTCTGTTATCTTTGCAGGCCAAATAGGGGAAAAGCTGCCTGTTTCAACATCAACGACTCCACTTCTAGTTCCAGTGCCCAGACTGACATCACGTGCGCTTCCGGCCCTAGATGACATTACTTCCGTTTTCAGCTTATAAAGCCGACATCTTTTCCTTTACACATCAGTTCAATCTGTGACTCAGCCCATGCACATCAGTGCCTTTCACACAACCCTTTCTGCAGCCAGGGACAATATACGGGTGGCTGCCCCAAACCTTTCCAGTGTGTTGAGACTCATTCTTTTACACTACATTATATATAGGAGGCATCTAAAAGTATTCAGTCCCCTTCAAAGTCATCACCATTTTTCTGCATAACAGAAGATTTGTCCAGGTATTTATCCATTCAGTATTTTATTGTGCACTCTTACACCCCAACAACACATTTCCAAAGTTCAAATAAACCATTTTCTCGAGATATTTAACTGAAGAAGAAAACTCCAAAGTGAGTGCTTGTGTAACGTATTTAGACCTCTGTGCTTTGGAAGCTCCAGGTTTACACAAATGAATCACAAAGGTGACAGTCATAATTAAATATAATGAGGTAATACTTCTGAGTCCTTTCTGTTTCTTATGATATAAAAAGCCCCCTTTGTAAGGACCATTGTTTTTGCTGGACAATCACCTCAAATATGAAGGCAAAGGAGCATCCTGCTGATGTGAGGAGCAAAGTCATTGAAATGCACAAGGCAGGAAATGGCTACAAACAAAAAATATCAAAGAGTCTGAATGTCCCGTTGTGCACTGTTGGATCCATCACCAGAAAGTGGAAGGTTCATCCCAGCACCCTGACTCTTACTAGAACAGGCCACCCCTCAAAACTAAACATCAGAGCAAGGTTTCGACTAAAAATCCCATTGTCATTCTCAGACGTCTGCAATGGCTGAAACTGGAGTGAAGGTGCAGGGGCTTCTAGAGCTTTCCATAAAACAGGCCTCTACGGGAGGGTGGCAGGAAAGAAGTCATTCCTTAAGAAGGTCCACAGAAAAGCATGGATGGCATTTGCTACAAAGTAGAGGAAGGACCCAGTGAAGATGTGGTAGTGGTGGTGGGGGTGATGGGGGGAGGTATTCTGGTCAAAGCAGAACTTTTTGGCCGTACTTTAAAGAGGTTTGTGTGGCATAAAGCTAACCCTGCCCATGCCTCAAGATAAACCATACCTACGGTGAAATATGGTGGTGGCAGTATCATGCTATGGGGATACTTGTCATGTGCTGGGACTGGGAATCTTGTCAGAGTTGAAAGGACAGTGGATGGAAACAAAAACCGCACAATATTGCAGGAGAACTTGTTCCAGTCTGCTGTGAACCTACAGCTCCAGAGAAGATTCATCTTTCAATATGGCAATGACCCAAAGCGACACTGGAATGGCTCCGGAAGTTTTGGAACGGCCAAGTCAAAGCCCTGAGAATCTGTGGCACTACTTCAAAACTGCTGTCCAGATTCGCCATGCCACCAACCGACAGGATTCTCTATACATTCTACCAAGAACAACGGGGAAGAATCACAATGTGCACAACTGGGACACACACACCCAAAAGAATAAAGGCTGTTACTGTAGCAAAAGGGGTCTTGACAAAGGACGGGTGTGTAGGGCTTGAATATTCAGGCAAACACAAACTTGGGAGTTTTTCTTCTTCAGAGGAATATCCACAGAAAACGGTTCATTTGGGCTTTGGAAATGTGTTGTTATAGGATGAGAACTCCCATTAAAAATACTGAATGGATAAATGTCTGTCTTCTGCATGACAAAAGATTTGTAAACTGATGACTTTCAAGGGAATGAATACTTTTGCACACCACTGTAGTGCCTTTCCTGTCTGTTATATAGCGCCTTTCACTCCTCTCTCTGTCTAAATGTCTCCTACTGCTCCTATTCAAAGCACTAGTTCTACCCGACTATTATAATTCTTCCTACACTATTTACTCCTATTTGAGTAAGTATCCATATTGTAGAACTACATGTATTTTGCATATAGGCCCACACATATTCATAAATATACATTCATCAATGTCACACATTTAAATGTGCAGTATATCAGTTTCTTTTTTTATTCTAACAGAATTTCAAATGGAGTATCTTATTCAAGTGCAACAGAAGTGTCCGCTCCATTTCACCAATGTCCTTGTCAATGTCAAAATGTTTCCTTGGTGGATTTCGAGAGCCATCTTTATCTTTGAATTTAGACGTTTAATTCAATCAGGGTGAAAAAAGCAGCATATAAATGTCTGGGTCCACAATACGTAAGGTCAGCACATGTCTCCATTAGCTTAGTCATACACCAGCAGATTCAATTCGGCAAATGTTTTCAAAACTAAACTGTCAGCTTTTCTATTTTTGCTTTTTTTTTTTATTATCAGTGTTTCTGTTTAATAAACTCTTTATATGCAAATACACACAGTAGAAACATATGCAAATCAGTAAAAAGAGAATAAGAGCCTCTCCCTTCATTCAAGTGTTTGACAGCACTGGAAGTCTTTCCTTTCTGTTGTGTGGCATGAAGATGTGAAAAGATTCATTCTGGTGCGGATTACGTGAGCGTCGTGTACAAAAATTACAGAGCTGGCTGTGTATCCAAAGGTATGAGAGAGAGAGTGTGTGTGTGTGTGTGAGGAGATCCAAACACTTCCGTCCCACAGTTCAAAGGTCATTCACACATTGCCCTCCCATGGGAGGGAGGGCAGATCCAAGGATGCATCAGCTGAATGCTGCTTTGCTGAATAAGGCTCTTCAGCTTTAATGCACAATAAATGGAGGGGGGGGGTCTGGGCTGCCGTTACTTCAATTTGTTTCCCAAACTCTGCATTTTACATGAGCAAACGCTAAACAGAAATCAATGATGTCTTCTGAAGCCATGTAGGGGAATAAGCTCACAATCTGACAAGATTAGAGGTCATTTCAGACAACCGACTGCTCAAAGCACAATGGAAGAGCAACTGCCGAGGAGAGCCAAGCAGCTCGGAATCACAACTGGAAATATGAAGAATTAAACGAGCAGAAATGAGAAAAGTTTATCAGCGCCTTCCATAACTAATAAAAACAGAGATGGTGGAGTGACTTGCAGATGGCATGGTGGGGCGTCAGACACTGGCAAGGCAGTGGGACTAACCCAGTATGTTCTAGAAAAGACATTTGCAAGGATGGAACTGAGAAGTGTGTAAGTGCCACCCCCTAAAAATACAGAAATGTGAACTCTCAACGGGACTGCAATCCCTGGCTTCTGTTCTGTTTATTCATTTATTTTATCGTCTTGGGTGTATCCAGTTGTAAAAAGTGCCATTGTACTAACTGGAAACTGGAATTAGGAGATGAATCCTGTTCAAAATGGGAGACCAAAAGTCGTAACCACAAAGTCGAGAAACTAATAACCAAGGCTCAGTACGTCTAACCATATCACGGTGATTGGCTGCTGCCCTGTCCAGGTGTTGTTCCTGCCTTGTGCTCAGTGATCAAAGAAGAAGATATTGCATTTATAGGGTGCTTTTTAAGACCCCTGACATATAAAGGTGGAGGCTACTTAAACCACCGCTAATATGCGACACCCACCCAGAGGACGCAATGGCAGCCATTCTGTGCCGGTATGCTGACCGCAGATTAGCTATTAGATGGGGAAGGAGTGTTAAAGATAGGCATGGGATGATTAGGGGGCCAGAACAACCAGGCCGTGATGGACAATTTAGCCAGGACGTCGGGAAACACCCTACTCCTTGTGAAAGATGGCAGGGGATCTTTAATGAGCACCGAGGGCAGGACCTCAGTTTTTATGTCTCATCTGAAGGAGTCCGCCAAATTTTCAAGTGTCCCTGCACTGGGGCATTGGGATCCACAAACATACCACAGAGTTAAGCGCCCCCTGCTGACCTCACACACACCTCTTCCAGCAGGAGCCCAAGCTTCTTCTAGATGGTCTCCCATTTAACTAATGGCTGGGCCTGAATTTGCTGCCACACAGCCTGACCCTGGATGTATCAAATCAAAATCAAATCAAAAAATAAGTGTGAGTTAGCAAGATGAACAGACAGATGGGTAGAGGATTATGAATCATCAGGCACACACGTGCTTAGGAGACACCTTCAAGACTGAGAATTCTGGTAATTCTCCTTCAGAGAGTGTGGGGGCGCTGTCACTTACCTTTTCTACCATTTCACCCTCAGACCTGATGGCTCACAACAGGTAGAGTATTGACAGCAGTTCCGGTGTACCGGACTGGAAGCCTCGCCCATTCCGCCATGGAATGATGAAGAGGGAGAGAGATTCTAAAGGGGTGGGAGCCGGCCAGGTCTCCCATTTAATATAAAGAACAACAGGATAATGAAAAGAGTTCAATCAAAAGGTCGTAGATGTCTAGTGTCCTCGTCTGATTAGGCATGGCGTGTCCTAGAGAGATTTCCCTCTGATCTTCATCTGTGGAGCTCCATGATCTCCGGAAATGGGATCCTGATTGAATACCCACTTCCGTTGACATTGACACTTAAATAGGGTCTGAAAAGGCAAAACCGAAAGTGATATCAGGGTCCATCTCGGACAAAAGCGAATCGGGCATTAGCAACTGTGGGGTGGTAAGTTTGCCTTACTGGAGCCTTGTACTGTAGATGCTCTCCCTGTGCACACGTGCAACAAGATGAATGACAGGACTGATATGAGCTTTTGACTTTCTGCTTGTTTTGCAATTCTTCCCCTCTAAACTCAGTAGCCTGTCCTGGTGGAAGGCTTGCAGTAGTCAAATAACAGAAGCATATCGGGAGTCAGGAAATGAACGTTCATTTTCAGTTCTAGTCTTCTACACGCTGCAAGGTGACAAGTTCTGGGCCAGATGTGGGCTTGTGACAGCAGCTACTTTGCCATAAATCTTCAAGGGGTGCGAGCACACGGCAATTCACTTGACGACGAGGATGGGATTTCTGTTAAAGTCTACATAATAAAGAGTATTAAAATGGAAGAGGGTCATCCTGGGACCCTACCATGATAAAATAAGTGGCAAAAAACACAAATTATTTTCAACCACTTTAAAACAAATAAACGTCAAATGTGTTCTGCAGCTTAAGCAGTAAACAGCTAATAATTATGTCTAACGGATCAGGCTAGCATCAATACAAAATACACCAAAATGAAATTCAAAAACCAGCTCAAAAGAATCATGATGTGTCTAAAGTTGCAGTTATTCAACACAAGCCTTAGCACGTGGTCATTATTTAGCTTATTTTTGACCCAAGTTCACCAAAAGTTCAGGGATTTCCCTCAACAATTTACAACTTTGGGCTTTCTTGCCTGGGTATTCATGCCTTCCTTGCCTGTCCTTGGCTTTAGCGTTTTCCATTTCATGATCCCAGTCTTCTGCCCTCCATCTTTGCGGCACAACCTCTCCCCACTGGCCTTCACTCCCTCCAAGCCACCTCGCTGAATGCAGGCCTTCCTGTCTGTCCAATAAACCTGAGCTCCAAAGCTCAGAATGGTAGCATTAAAGAAAAGCTCAGGGCCCATTAAACTCAGGACGTGGGGTCATTCGTGTAGCCGCACTAATCTGCAACCATCAAGGCAACCCAAGGAAAGACAAAATCTTTAAATGAGTGCTTTTGGATTTTGCTCTCCTCACGTTTTGGTAAAAAAAAAAAAACCAAAGCTTTCATGGAAAGATCATTCAAAATGTCACAAGGGAATGAGTGATACGTGGCAGTCTGATAAATTATTCATTGCGCCTCCATTTCAGGAGAAATCAATAAGTCACTCAGATAATGTAATGGTAGCACGTCCAAGTAGGAGTTTTAGATTTGACCTGAACATTAACCTCCTATTCGTTTAAAACAAAGGCATACGCCCTTATAGCAGGCATCCTGTACAGCTTTGGGGAAGACTAACTCTTCTACCCCACACTTTGACAAGACGTGCTTCTCTAGCCTACTGAAAAGGTCTGACTGTGGCATCACAGACCCTTCTCTGACACTGGAAACGTACTGAAAAACAACATTTTAAACTGTACGGTACTTCAGTTCACGATTTTCAGTACCATAACAAAACGTCACTTTTCTTCTCAACACCCCCTTTCCCACTTCCCTTGACACTTCTTATTGCAGTTGTGGAATGGAATTGTTTGTAGACTTCACGAAATGAAAGTACCTGCTCCTACTTGATCAGAACTTGTGCCTTGACACAATTGGGACTTTACAGCTACCAACAGGGAAGCAGTGAGTAGTGGAGTGCAATGGTGCAATGCACGGGGTGGGGTTGGATTAAGACAAGGGGTTCAGAGTTACCCGTTATTTGCATCTGAACCATTATGGTAGTGGTACTCAAGTCTAAAAGCCAGCATGGATACCATTAGTACCCATCCAATACTAGAATGCAATTCTATTCATATGTAGACATACTCAGAAATGGACTGGCATCACATCTTGGGGGTAGTTAGTGGTCAAGCTAATTAGGACAAATGCAGTTCAATTGGGCAAGAGAAAAAAGACCAGGAAACAAAAAATCAGAAGAAAACTAAAGAATAGTCGTTGGAATAAGTATGGTCAGAGCAAGGAGATCAACACCGCCTTCAGAAAAGACTCGGAGCCCCTTCACTTTTTTCACATTTTGTTATGTTGCCTGTGTTGGCTGGGATTGGCTCCAGCAGACCCCCGTGACCCTGTGTTCGGATTCAGCGGGTTGGAAAATGGATGGATGGATGGATGGATGTTATGTTGCCGCCTTGTGCAAAGATCATTTCAATTCATGTTTCCCCCCCACATCAAGCAACACTCAATTTCCCAGAATGACTAAACTGAATTTTACAATTTTCTGCAAATCTATCACAGTATTTTAGGAAAACTATTACAGCCTTTTGCTAACACCCAGAAAGTCAAAAAGTGAAACTGACTTTCAAAGTCAACAAACCCTAACTAATGATGAAAATAGCCATTCCAAACGTAAAAAAAAAAAAAAAAACACCTAGAAAATAAGCTTGCTCCTAAGAAATCATTAATCAGAACTCAGATTTTAGTGATAATATATCCACATCATTAGGCATCCTAAAGACAGAAAAGGCCATAACATCATATGGTTGTGTAGCAGCAGCAAAGAAACAGTGAAAAAGGGATGACCAAGGCACAAAATAAATGAAAACCTGACTAGGACTTCACTGGCCAGCCTATGAATTTTAGGCCTCACCCCAGGCAGCCTGACCCCAAACTCAGAAGGCCTGAGTGGAACCAAAATGGGGAGCTGGCTTTAAAGGTTCATGAATACTTTTAAATGTCTCAAAAACATTAAAATGCCCTTCAAGGGAGAGGAAACCATAGAATCTCTGGCTTAAAGGACGAGGCTGATAAAGGACCTTAATCAATAAGAATTTATAAACAGAAATCAAAAAAGAAATTAAAATATAATAAAGGCATAATGAGCAAGTTTATTACCCAGTAATCAGAAATCTAAAAACCACAAAAAAGCA
The DNA here is from genome assembly GCF_900747795.2 of Erpetoichthys calabaricus. Lineage (NCBI taxonomy): Eukaryota > Metazoa > Chordata > Cladistia > Polypteriformes > Polypteridae > Erpetoichthys > Erpetoichthys calabaricus. The sequence continues at coordinate 169,219,499 of NC_041403.2, read as the reverse complement.
ACACTCATAGCTATGAACTTTTCACCACAAACCTCAGTGATGCTCTGCCCCTCAATATTCAGGAGGAGGGCAGTCACACTGTAGTGACATCATGTTGGCCCCACCTCTTCATTGGGGGCACCACCCACAAAGCACAGGGAACAGATTCAAACAACTTCAATGCATTACATGTAAACACTAAATCAAAGATTTTAACAAAAATTACATAAAACCAAAATTGACAAAAATAATTAAAATAGCAAAAAACAACAACGAGTCAGGTAACAAACCCTAACTTTAACATAACACATGGCAAAGCTACATCCTCCGTAGACCCGATGGTTACCCTCAGATCCCAAAATGGCAGCAAGCTGCTCACATTTCTAAATGGCAGTGGGCTATCGTCACAAATGTCATTAAAAGTTTAATTTCCAGAACTATGCAGAAAAGCAAATAAAATGAATTCAGAATGAATGCAAATCATTAACATGCATGGTACAACCTTTGTGCAATGATGTCACTGCATCACAACTGTAAACAAGCGATTACAAAATGGTGATGATTGAGAAATGTTGTCAAACAGAATGGAGCTGCGATGATGTCACCAAAATAACAGGACATTTCCATAACAATAATAAAAAAAGTTACACAGTGTATTTATGCACAGTAATTGTTCAATATTCCCAGCAAATCACAATACTGCACTGATTATGATTGTTGGAAATGGTACACTGTTCAAAGAGGTCCTAATGGAATTTCTAGTTAATTAGATATGGAAAATGGGGCTTGGGCATACGAAGAACATGAATTTAAAGTCTGCTTTGTTGTATCTTCATTATCAAGTTGATCATTTGTTTTATCGTATGGGAGACTGTCATTTTACGCTATTGTTATGGATGTCCCAAAGTGAACTTGTTTGTGATGTCATCCAGGCGAAGGTTTAAAGGTCATCCTTGGCAGTTCCAAGGTATTTCTGATTTACAGATTACTCCAAGGTTGTGACTGAAAAACGTTTATTTTCTTTTGCTTTTTCACTACCAGATCTTTTGCTCTAGTTTATTTCACCTCACATTCACGTTTGTGTTATTGGCCTGGTTGAACGACCTGCTTGGCACTCAGTTTTGACTTTGGCACATTTCTTTTCTTCACATCTTCCAGGGCTGATGTCTGTCTGGCTCTACCATGGGTACACCAATGGACTAAAATGGACTGGGAGAGGTTGACAGCTTTGATATGAACCTGACAGGAGAGAAACAGAAAAGTTGTGTGGCAGCTGCCAGCACCCCAAAACCACTGGGAACTCTGGCACTCAACCAAGACAACTGGCATCTCCAATAGTGCTGTAAAAGCAGTGACCCCTGATAACAGACAAGAGTGAGGCGGAGATGAGCGGGAAGTCTGCGCGTGTTTTATGGTATTTGGTGGTAGGCAGGTGGGGAACCCTTCACACCTGATAAACAGAGACGCCATGCCATTAAGCAGGACGGGAGAGTTGGTGGTTTTGCTGTCTTCTCCTGTTTTTTGTGGTCACTTCGTTCATCCTGATCTGATGCTTTCAATAGTTCATGAGTTGGCTATTTCTATGCATTTTGACATCCTGGGACTTTCTTTGGGACAATATTAATATGCTTCTGAGATCCCTGAGCTGGATGAAACTGCCATACAAAAGGAATCAATGGATGCAGGCAGACATAGACCACTCACATATTTAAAAAAAAAAACAGAAGGTCTGAGGTCTGAGCAACAGGCCAGCATGGCCAAGGTTCAAGAAATGCAGGGTGAGAAGCTGCAGACCACAGGCTGGAGCATCTCTGAGCAGGGCCAGAGCCAGGAAGTGGTTAAGCATTTAGCTTCTGTTGCTTTGCTGAAACAGCAACAGGACATTAATTTGACATTAGCGCAGTAACATCAATTTCCCTCCATTTCCAACTCTAGTAATGCATTTACTGGAAAGAGATTAATATCAATTCCATAAATCATTCACAAGAATTTCCGGACTTGGAGACATTGGTGTAATGTCATATATGTTAGCTGATCTCAGTTTGTGTGTGCAACGCGCATTAATCAATGTCTCAGGTCTTCAGAGCATGTCATGTGGAAAAAGAGGGGAACTTAGAAAAATCAATCTTCTAATTATTTATGTATTATACATAGAAAGTGTATACATTGACACACACTTACATACACTATATACCATATAGATCTATACATACTCCGCCTATAGAAGGAAGTTTTCACATTTTACTGTGAAACAATAAGGCCCTTTCCACTGCTGGACCTTTGTTTTCTGGAACCTGTATGATGTAGACCCTCGGTCACTTGTGGTCCCTGTTCACTTTCCCACCACACAACAGGAACAGCAACTTTTATGCAAAATACGTGATGTGCAGCTAAGTGAGGTGCAATCAGAGGTTCAAAGGGACAAGGATGGGAGGGATGGTGTGGCAGACCAGGGAGGTGGCTATGAAGCGTCATGCGGTGCAAAGTACTTCACAGGGGACTCACCATCACGTATTTGCTCCGAAGTGCTAACGTCTTCACGGGGTAAACTAAGGGTTCGATGTGCGGCATGGTGTGGCGCACCAGGGTGGCAGCTATGAAGAGTGGTACGGAGAGAGGTGCAGCGGGATTGACTTCACACGAGTGTTTCTAGAGTATAACCAAAAATGGCATCCAGCGTGCAAAGGTATTTGTTGGTTTTTCTGTCAAAACTACAGGGTGGTCCAGATGCATTAAAAGTTGCATAGTTAGATCTGGACCACCCTGTACTTTTACTGTTACGGTCTTTTAACATTTTTGTTAGTTTTCACAACTCTGCTTTGCGCTGTGGTGAACCCCCAGTTCAGTCAAACTTGATGACATTTTTAAATCATTTTATCATTTCGGATGGATGACTCCTATCCCTTTTGATTATCATCATCTCCAACCACACCTAAAACAGCCTGAGTCTCATCATCCAGCCATTTTGTGGAATTCAGCTCCATCTTCACAGCTAACTCTCCAAAGCCCAAACTACTAACAGATTTGTAAGATGGCATCAGTGCTTGTGGTCAACCAATCAGCACAATTGATCACCCGAGATCTATCGTATATACTAGCGTTTAAGTTCTCCTGCAGATAAGTCGGGACTTGATTTTACTGTATAATTTCTGGTATTTTACAATGTCTGTTGTATAAATCGAATGCGGAAAACTTGAGAGAGTAACCATGGAGCACACAGCCTTTTCTTTTTTCTATGTATTTGTGCCTACGTGACCACACGGTGATACCCAAACTATTCGAAGCGACGTTTGCACTGTTTTGTGTTTTTTTATCTCTCACACCCTCATACATACACCTTTATCGTAAGACCATCCCTTATCTACGATGGAGTGTTCGATCAGAAGGAAATATGAAGCTGGTTTTAAATTAGAAGTTGTTGAAGTGGCGAAAGAAATTGCGTCTATGCGTCTAAGAAACTGGTGCAAGATTGGAGGAAGCAAGAAGATGTAAAAAATAAAAAATTAAGCGTCACATTTTAGAACAGGCGTATAAGTCGGGTTCTGATTTTATGACCGATTTTTCAGGTTTCAAGACCCGACTTATACACGAGTATATACGGTACCCACGATAGTTCCTGTTTGAAGGCAAAGTACACAACCTGGAGGAGGAGTTAAAAATCGCAGGAACTATAAATGGCTTATGGTTCCAAGGATTAATAAAATAACAATGGGAGGTCAAGCTTTTGATACAGGGCCCGTAAACTGTGGAATGGTCTGCCTGCTATTATAAGGGATGCCCCTTCGGTCTCAGCTTTTAAATCCCGGCTGAAGACTCACTACTTCAGTTTAGCATATCCTGACTAGAGCTGCTGATTAACTGTACAGACTGCATCTCTGTTGTTAGTCATTGGCACTAAAACATAAGTAACATGATAGTTAGAATTGGATACTAACCCTCACCTTTTCTGTTTCTCTTCTCGGTACTTAAATGTGGCACTTGGTGCCACGGCCCACCTGCCAAGTTGTTTTGCCTACCTAAGGCAAAGTCATCCCTGATGGAGGATCGCAGGAATCATGGGAAAGACGGGTCCTTTCATTGGATTGGCGCTCTTTCAGCCGTGGAATGGCCAAATGGGGGAGGCAGCTTGAAGGATGAGGTCTCCAGGACTCAATCTTATTATTTGATATCATCTACTGTTAAATTCTGCTCCGTACTTCTAAAAAATTTTTATATTTTTTATTGAGAATTTGTTCTGTTCTGTGTATTGTATTGTATTGTACTGTATTGACCCCCTTGTTTTGACACTCACTGCACGCCCCAACCTACCTGTAAAGGTGTCTCTCTTTGAACTGCCTTTCCTGAGGTTTCTTCCATTTTTCCCTACAAGTTTTTTTTGGGAGTTTTTTCTTGTCTTTCTAGAGAGTCAAGGCTGGGGGGCTGTCAAGAGGCAGGGCCTGTTAAAGCCCATTGCTCCACTTCCTGTGTGATTTTGGGCTATACAAAAATAAATTGTATTGTATTATATTGTACAAATGGCCCAAGTTCCAGCAGTGCTAGTAAAGTTCCAGTTTCAAACAAGTTCCTGGTTCCTGAAAAGTCCCTAAAATAGAAATCTCAGGGGATCTAGTTTGATTAGCAGAAAAAGACATGTGGCCTACATTAGTGTTTCCCAACCACTAATCCACTGAAAGGTAACAGCCCATGGAATATTTTTGCTTCTCCCTGAAAATTAGAGAATTCTCTGGTCATGCATTCTGGCCAGCCTGAAATGTTTCCAGATAACATTTTGAATGAAAAATTTGATCAGGTGCAGTCTGTACACTCAGAACTTGAAAGGGAACCCTGCTCTCTGATCTAATGTTAGTAGGTATGTATGTCTTTCCAATTCGGGCAATGATTGGACAAACTGTCATACAAAGCAAATCAGTTCTATTGTTTTTTTCCACCTCCTGGTTCATAAAGATTTTGTCAATTTTCGGCTGGTCCATACCCTGGTAAGAGATAGGGATAACGTCCAAACTCGATACATCATATTAAAATACATAAGCCAAGACGCAGGAGGAAGAAACGCTGCTTACACAAACACAGGGAGAATGTGCAGACTTCACACAGGTAACGACCAGGAATGGAATTTGAACCCAGGGCTCTAGAGCTGTGAGGCAGCTGCCACTGTGCCACCACAAAGCACTAACAATCCATGATGCGTCTTCACAGGCACATCAATGCATTTAAATGACTACTGGCAGGGCTGTGTTGACAGCTCTGGAGGAAATCTGATCGGTACGGAGGAGCAAAGGTCATCATGGTCATGTCTCAAAAACGCAGTCATCAACCTTGGAAGTGAGCCGAAAACGAGCCACCCAAAGAGGACTTCAGATTCAAATGCTGAGCTGCCAATTACATGCGGAGGGGTCTGTGTGTGTGTGTGTGTTAAAGAAGCCATCGCAAGGTTCCAGCGGGCAGCAGCTCTTTGTCTGTAAACCACTGGGCCCATCTTGATTTCAGGCACTGGCAGCACAGATTCAACGCCCCAAAGTGCCGCCTTACGCTTCACTGACAAGAAGCATTTCGCAGTGCCTCAGGCTGTCAGGTTTACCTGCTCGGCTGTTTTTATTACAGTCTGCTGCGGGAAACAGCTCTGATCTCCCGAATCACAAAGTGTCAAAGCATCAAGCAGGCATCCTGTCGTAACGCGCCTCGACTGTGCTGGCTGCCATTCATTTGGGAGGCAGTAACGGGCCTACAAAACAACAAAAAAGGGTCGGTAAAAAGAAAGCATGTGTGCAGGAGTCTGACACACAAAACAACCCGGAAAATGAAATGAAAGGGGAAAAAACAGCAGCAACACATCTGCTTGACACAGAATACAAAAAAGACCTGCAGAAAGTGCAGCTTCACGTAACATCCTTCATGTATGTCCTGACTCCCCCTTTAACCAAATTAAACCCGCATGAACAACTGTGCTGAATCTAGGTTCTGACAAATATACAATAGAAATGAAAATTAAACCAACTGCTGATGGGGCACCAGTCCACTGTAAGGCACTATATGTTGTTACACAGACAATACAATTCAAGATTTCAGGTGCTGGGAATGACGTCATGAAAACAACAGCAAGCAGCACGAGTAACAATATCTGGACACTTGGACTGACCAGTAAGAAGACAGGTAGTGGAGGACAACAGTGAGAAAAAGAACAAAGAAAAAAGAAAAACATTATTATTATTATTATTATTATTATTGTTATCCTGGGCCTTTGGAAAAGGTCTCTCGATTATAAAAAAAAAAAATCCTGGAAAGCAAAAGCAAGGCTATGATACATGATCTTCTTGGAAGACATTTAAAAGACCCGCGAGACAAAAGAGACCAAGAGAGATTGTCCAAGGGCCGTCTCGCGGGGACGTGGAACATGAGATTCTTGCAAGACACACCCTACTTACAAAAGATATCATGTAAGAGCTCACCCATCAAAAAAAAACACTCAGTGCTGTAAAAGCACGTAGTACACACAGATCAGGTGCTCTCAACACATAAAGCGTATAAGGACAATACGGAGAATAGAGACCCAAAGGCGCTGGAGAGAAAAAAAAGGCAGATAAGAGATTATGAAAGAAGTGGAATTCGAAAGGCTCAAATAAATGATGGCGCGATACCCATGCAGAGAAAGGTACAGAATATGAAAGCAGTAAAATTCAAAAGTATTGTACTGTCCCAGCCAGGCTGAGGACTTTTTGGTTTTAAGTGACTGTTAGGTGCAATTGAGGGAGGGCGGAGTACAGCACGGATGACTGATAGCGGGGTATTGATTGATGCGGTAAGGGGGGGGTGGCGGGGCATTGGAGACGGTGCTAGAAAGTTGTTTAGGGTTAGGAAGTCGGCGATTGTTCAAGTAAAACTTTTGTGACCCTTTATCATGTCAGTCACTACAGTACCAAAGAAAAAATAGAAAAGATCACATTACTGCAAATAAAAGGTGATTAACCATCAGAACTAGGTGTAATTGAAAAAACGGAGGTCAGAAATAAAAGGCAAAGAGTAGACAACATTCGTATCATTCAATGCACAAAACGTGGATTTACACAATAATGGACCATACGCTATGAGAATCTGTGGTCCCGGAACAGTTAAAGCAACGACAAGTTAAATTTCAAAGAATACACAATTCGGTCAGGTGTATATTGATGATCACGGAGAAATGATGAAAATTTTAAAAGGCAAAAAGAAAGGTAATGTATATATTCCGTAAACAACATTACACACCAAAGAAGATCGTGATATGCCATTCTTATTAAAATGTTTACAGTGAGAATAGCTTTTGCTATGACAATCAATAAATCACAGGGACGAACATTAGAAAAAGTCGGATTATTTATTAGAGAAACAGAAACAATATTCACTCACAGGCAGTTACACGTTACGTTGTCACAATGTGTCTCCAAAAAATATTGTTTTTAATGAAGTTTTAAAGTACAAATAATGAAATTGAAACAATTTCAAAGAAAAAAAAATTTAAATTGTATATCCAATTAACCAAACACAGGGGTTGGCAAAAATATATATATAAATTGACCAGTAGAATGAGTGTGTGTGTGTGTATGTATCTAAGGTTTTAGAGCAACACTACCTCACAATGGGGTGACTGTTCAATGACCCAAAGACGACAACCCTGACAACACTGGAGTGGCTTTGAGACAAGTCTCGGAGTTGCCTTGAGATGGCCCAGACACCGCCCAGACTTAAACCCCATAGAATATGTATGGACAGATCCAAGCATGGCAGCTTAAAAGAACATCCAACCCAATCCAATGGAGATTGAGAGGATCTGCCAGGAAGAATGGAATGAAATCGACCAAATCTAGCTGTGCAAAGCTTGTAGAGAATTATTAAAGAAGACTGCCAAAGGGGCTTCTACAAAGTACTGAATTAAGGGTCAAAATAGAAGGAGAGATTTCAGTTTTTGATTTTTAATGAATCTGCATGCCTTTCTGACACTTTGTCATTATTGGTTACTTAGTGAAGACTGAATGCCAAAAACTGCAAATGTATCGGATTGGAATTAAATTTATAAATGCAATAAAGTGTGCAGAAAGTGAAGGGATCTGAAGATGTTCTGAATCCACAGACAGACACACAGAGAGAGATATGAAAGGCACTATATAATGGATTGAGGGTCAGATAACTAGCTAGGAAAGGCATTATATAATTAATAGATACAGTAGATGCCAAAGGCACTATATGATAATAGAGAGATAGATAACTCTATTGTCATTATAAAAAATTAAGACATGCAGGCCATTTCCAAAGCACTTGTCTAAATGTAAGCTCCGCTTTAATTGTGGGTTTGCTATGCTGAGACTGACAAGATAACATATCAGTCATTCTCGTTAAACATTTTAGCTACTTAATGGCACATAATTACCTGTTAAGAGATGCATTAATAGCCGCAACAAGCTGTTCAAAACTCGTTCTTTGTTCTAAATAAAGCCGAGCCTTTAATGCCAAAACATATCAATATTTCATAAGCCGCCCATTTTGAAGCCATTTATTAATTTATTTAGTTATCAGTCTCGCCATTGTTTCACTTCCACAATACAAGTCCAAGTGAAAGAGATGCAAGAGTGGCACATCAGGCTAAAAGCAGCTGGAAGTGCAGTGAAGTCACTCACACACACACGTGTGACAGCAGAGCTAGGGTTGGGTGGGTCATGATAGCGGCCGACTACACATATGACCGAAGTAAAGACAACACTAACCACTTATTGCAAAGGGAAAAGAGGAAAGTGCGCACAGCACTTAGTATTGCTGTCTTACAGCTCCACTGACTTGGGTTCAGACCATGGCTCAGTTAGTAACTGGATGGAGCCTGCATGTTACCCTCATGGGCTTTTCACCAGGATTTCCAGTCCCCCCACCATTTCAGAGACAGGAAGCTGAGGTTAACTGGTGGCTTTAAATTGGTCTGCTATGATTGTGCGTTGGCATAACAGTGACCATCAATAAACGGAATAAATGGACAGTGGGAGGCACCTGAAGGAAACCCAGACAGACACGGGGAGAACATGCTAACTCCAGCAGGTATGAACTAGGGCACGAACCCAGGTCTACCACTGTGCCACTCTACTGAAAGCCTTTTCGGATTCTTTTCAAGATTTTCAATTTTCATTTGGTTATTAAATATTTGGTTTTGGATTCTGGTCTTAGATTCACTTTGCCTTCATGTGCGACTCTTCATACAAACCTTTGCTAATTCTGTTTCATTTTTCATACTGCACTGGATTTCTTGTCAATAAATTCTTCAAACAGAAAGAACCCTTGTTTCCCTGGGCCACAGTTGTTGTGTGTGTTTTTTCATGGGTCCCCTTCTCTCCCTTTCTAGGTTTATTAAACTAAAAAACTTTCCTACTTTCTGCTGGGCCTCTGCAGGCCATGAAGCCTGCTTCTTGAGTTTGGGAATGAGGCTACGTTTGATTTCTAGGCCTCATCTGAAGCCTTAGTGCTTTGCTAGAGAGACTAGCAAAAAATATTTAGAGAGCTACCGGGAGAAGAGACAGTCAAAAAGCCAAGAGCAGAGACAGCTATCAAACCGTTACCAAAGCCAAAAATCAGTGAAGTGAAAAATGAAGTGAAAAATCCATGCACAAGTCAAAAGCAAAAACACACACAAAAAAAAAAAAAAAAAAAGCAGAAAAGCCAAAAGGACATTTGACAAAAAATGCTTTGTACCCGCACACTCCGATAAGATGAATTTCTTTTGGCAACCTTTTAATTCTGTCCTGTTAAAGTTCACAACCTGCAAGAACACCCCCCTAAGAATGCTGGATGTAGTCCTTATGACAGAAACCCAAAATGGCAGAAAATAATGGACAAAATAAATAAAAAAAAAAAAACCAAGACAATCATGGGATCAAAAAACTAATGACAGTTTCAGAATCAGGAACCACTAAAACCTCTAAAATGTGTTCAAGAACACCAGAAAGATGTGAAGGCCTATAAATCATTATTAATAACTAACTCCTTCGGAACACTTGTGTCAGGTCTCGGCCAGGGTTCCACCATCTTGTTTCATGTCTTTTTTGTGCCATTTATTTATGGCATTTTTGTTGATTATTTGCGTTATTCTTGGGTTTTGATCTTGTGTATAAGCTGCTTTTGTTAACCTTCCATGCGCTTTGTGGATGGTCCCACCTGACAATCACTGGCAGGAAATGCTCTCTGCCCTATAAACCCGGAGGGTCTTCTGCAGTTCCTGGCGGTTCATTTCGAATGTGCCGGGAGTTGCCGAGCTTCCTTGTGTTTTTTTTATTTATTCCATTTCTCGATTTTTGAACTGTTTTTACTTGTTTCTGGATTACTGGTTTTTGGACTTGTTTGCATCAGATTGCCTTAGTGTTTTTGGCTGATTGCTTTGTTTCTTGTAATCCATGGAAGAATATTTGTGAAAATAAGTTTTTTTTATTTTTTTTTATAAAGACTGGACACTTGTTATTATTAGCCAGGGTTTGTCTTTGATATCCCCCTCTTGTGGGTATTTTTGGCCGTGCTTTTAGAACTTCTTCGGATTCATGAGCTTTGGCACTTTTAGTTCACTTGGGCTTGAGTTTGGGAGCAAAGCCTCACTTTGAGCTGAAGAGAGCAGGCAGCATCACAAAACTGCTGCCACCTAGTGGACCGGAGGAACTCCTGTTGTGTTTGCTAATGACCCCCAGCATCCTTGTATTTACTACATCTGGGGTTCTCACTGCCACACAGTACTAGTGGCAGTCCATCTACACTGTCAGAGTGTCTTCAAGGGGGTCATCCATTTAGCCATCTTGACTGCCTTCAGCTGCTTGAAGTCTGGGTTCTGACCCAGTCCTCTTCCTCCTCTTCAAGGGTTATGCTTCAGCTCTTTGTGGGTGATGTCACCATCATGGCATCATCTGACCGTGACACCCAACATACAGTACTGTGGAAAACAGCTGGGAAGAACATCTGATCTCCCAAATCTGGGGTTGTGATCCTCATCTCAGAAGACAGCCAGTGGCTTTTTCTCTGTATGTTACATGAAGCAGCCATCCCAAGTGGACAAGTTTAAATCCCTGGGGTCCGAGTAATGATGGACACCATGTATTTTAGCAATGGGCTGGTGCAGCAGAAGGCTGCACTGTGAACTTAAGACTGCAATGTTGCGAGAAAGATGATGCTAAGCCTAACTACTGACGTCCTGTCGAGGGATTACTACTGCCTTCATCCTGGGGCTGCTGAGATACACTTTAATCTCCCCGACTATGAACTGAATCAAGCAGGTGAGATAATGGATGGACAAGTCTAATTTGCATCCCTGTCTTCATTTATGGGCATGAGGTTTGAGTGGTGACCAAAAGAACCACAAACTGGGCATAAGCGCCCCAAAGCATGTTCCCTGTACCCTGTTTTGGGGCTTAACAAACCATGAAGGCTTTGGAATGAATAGGGAATGCTACCTGGGGCACTAAACACTGATAATAATGTGAAAGGTATGACTCACTACTTGGGGGGATTTCATCTTGGAGTGCTGAGAAATGCTGGACACTGCAACCACATACATGGAAGTCAGTTGAGCCTGCTACCACAGTGACGCGCCCCTGGAAAATGAGATGAGGTCTACAGCCATTTGGAGATCGCTCCACACTCCATTAACTACCACTTCCGTTCCACTCTGCGGCTCCTGCGGTCCTGAAGCGGCAGCTTTCCTTTTATTATCGGGCCTATTTTTAGCTGATAAAACATTTTGCTGATTGGTAGCATTCTGAGCACTGAGATGGTTTTCATCCCAAAACGGCTTTGACATTTTTCAGCCCACTTTTATAGCTTCTGCCTGCTGTGATGTAGAAGGGGAGCTTACTTTGGGGGCTCATTCATTTTCTTCCTCATCAAGAACAGAGGCCTAATCATCCCCAACTGGAAACCTGCAAGTGGACTTCCCAGCATTTCTACACTTAAAACACTTCACAGGTGACCAAGGTCACATACCTGTAGCCATCAACTCAAAGCCTGGGGGACCACGAATGCTTCTCAATGGTCTGCTTTAAAATAATACAAACCAGCATCGGAAAAAGGCACAGCATTCCTGATGGAAACAAACTGACCTTTAATCTCTCCCAGAATCTAAGTCATACCCTTGCTAGCAAAATGGGCTCCTGGAGTGAACTAAACAGGTCTGAAAATAAACTGATGGACAGAGGTGACCCACAAATGACCCACTTGTAAGCGTAGCCCAAGGAGTCACAAACACTCCGGAGAATTAACGGAGTACTGCCTCATCAGTGTGGCTCACCCTAGGTGTCCTCCTCAGGCTGGGGTTCACCATCTTGTTTTATACTTTTTCTGTTCCATTTTGAAACACTGATGAATGTTAATGTTACGTTTGCTTATAATCTGCGTTGCTTTCTATGTCTGTGCTAAGTTCCATGTGTTGTGTGGATGGTCTCCCAAGACGTGGGGTCAGTTGCCAATCACCGCGATGAAATGCTTTCTGTCCTTTAAACCTGGGGGGTCTTCCATAGTTCCTGGCAGTTCATTTTGTATGCGCTAGGGAGTTGGCCAGCTTCTTGTGGTTTTGTTGTGCTATTTGGGATTTACTGGAGTTCCCGGCTTTATTGCTCTGTGTTTTGACCACTCTTTGGATTCCGCATTGGGACTATGTTTGCTTTCAAATTTGCCTTTAACAGGTACTGTTGCAGCTTCACAGTATTACAGAGCATGTTTCTTATGAAGAATAAATATGACCTATCTAAGGAGTCTTCATTTGACATTGTCCCCTCTAGTGGGCATTTTCAGGACTACCTGCTTTGGAACCTTTAGCACCTGACACCTCAGACATACCACTAGGGGGCTCTGACACCAGTAAGACACACAACTGCTCCAAGGAGCAGGGCAGCTCAAACTGTCAGTTGATCAGGAGTTCATGTATCACAAACAAGTGGTGACTCTGACAGAACGACCGGTCTACTGTAGGGCTGGTCGCCACCCTCAATCCAAAACTGCTGACAGGTACACAGATATGGCACCTTTCACATCCAGCTGTTATATCGTGCCTTACAGATGACAGACCCATACAAAAATGGCAAGAATGTGCAACATAGAAGGGTCCCTCTGGAAGCAAAGCTGATGCATTATGGCCTCCCAAAGTCCTAAGTGCATGAAGATGAGCTGAAGTGGGGATTGTAAAATGTCCGTCAGCGTCAGGCACTGAACAGGTTAAAAAAAATGGAAAGGTGGATCAATGAAATCTGCATAGTGCATCCCCTGTTTTGCTCCACATGATTCTGAAAAGCAGTCTAAGATAAAAGGAAAACTGCACAGAAGAACCACCTCAGGAGAAACCAACAACAAAAGAAAATCAAAGAAAACAGCCATCCCAGTTTTTCTGTTTAATCATACTGTAAGTGAGCGAGACATTTACAGAATTCAACATCTTACATATAAACGTCTACACGTCTGTCCACCCCGGAAGTGAGAGGTGGAGTCGGGGTAAGGGCTCCGCCTCCGAGGACACGCAAACGAGGCCAGCAAGTCGGCAAAGCGAAACCTCCGAAGAGTCACTCGCTTAGCGGCTAATACAGGAGCGAGGCGAGCACATCGGCAAATGGTATCCCTTTTACTTTTCCTCCCACCGCTAATACACAAGCGAGGCAAGCATGCGGGCAAAATGAAACCTCTGAAGAAACTTTCAGTCACCTGACTTCTCGACATTTCAATTTTTTTCTGACGATTTCAATAGTTTCTAGGACCCCGTGCTGTTTATACAGCTAGTAAGTATATAATTATAAACGTGTGCAATTTGGTCTTGTCACGTCTGGACTACTGCAACTCTCTGCTGGCAGCAGCACCGGCATGTGTCCTCAAGCCAGTACAGAGGATTCCAAATGCAGTGGCATGTCTGGTGCTCAACAAACCGGAGTTCAGATCACAATATTTGCTTCCTGGAGCAGCAGGAAGTTCAGATTTCTGATACTTACTGAGTAGTCAACAGGTCAGCACCTATATCTAAATATATACACACACATATACATACATTCATACATACATATACATGGGGACACTTGCAAGGTCCTGTGTTCCTTTACAAACCCCTCAGGTCTGCAGATGAACAGCCGTCAGTGATTCCATGTATGTGTTGCACCAAATCTCAATCCAGACACTCTTCAAAGTTAATGGAGTGAGCTGCTCAACTCCCATCTGAACTGCTGACTCGCTCACTGTATTTAAGAAACTCCTTCAGACTCCTTTGTTAGATGAATTTCTGTCTCTAAGTGATGTTGGCTGAACTGCAACGGACTCAGTTTGCTCTTCACTTGCCATGATCAATTTGCAACCTTATCCTTTTGACACTTGTCCTCAAGCAGTACCCCAGACTGATGTTTACTTGATTATGTTCACCTCTTTTGTAAGACGCTTGCATAAAAACATCTGCTAAGCAAATAAACATAAATGTAGATACATACATGTGAAAGGCACTAGATGGATGGATAGATAGAAGTCATAGTAATAGTCATTTAGTCCCATGTACAGAATACAGTGAAATTCTTACTACAAGTTCAAGCAACATGCAATATGTCATCACCTTCCTGTGTTATGCTAAACAAGAAGGTATTACAATTTGGAATGTCAACTTATTTAATAGAAAATTAGCAAAGAAGTGCTTTGAGGACTGCAACTTAAAACCCCAAACCAAATTCATGGTATTTAGAGCTGCAGCCCTCCTCACCCTCCTGTATGGCACTGAACCATGGACCACACACAGTAACACCTTAAATCCCTAGAACAATTCCTTCAGAAATGCCTAAGGAAAAATTTATTTTTTCCCCCCAAACTTTCTCCATGGCAATTCTGCTTGAGGCCCCAACACAATAGGCAAGGAAAGTAAAGAGAAAACGTGTAGGAGCAAGGGAGCAGGGACCCAAAGTGTAGGGCAGTTAGGGTGGCAAGACTGTAATGATTATTATTAATGCTATTTGTGTATAATTACATCATAGTTACACATTTCTTTGTTGGTAAGATCAATCTCACTAGAGAATGTAACTTCTTGCTAACTGAACACACCAAACTGGTTAAAGATAAACCTCAACACCAAATACAAAAGTGGCATTTCTCGCTGGAATTCCAATGAAGTTTACTGTTGACTTTCAAAGAAAGTGAGTGCCACTAAAATGAAAATAGCATGCAATGCGCCCGTGAACTAAGAATGCAGACACCTGAGGCAATCAGCAAAGGAAGCATCTACACATGCACTTTACCAACAAGGCGTGCGTTAAATCAAAAGGAGAAAAGACAAACAGAGGTACACAAGCACAAAGAGCTCAGAGCCGGTCGCGTCTTAATGTGCCTGTGCCAAACCAAAAGGGTCTCTGAATTCCACAGGACACATCTGCTTGAAGGCTGCTGCTCTCTGTGTCTGTCTAACAGTCTATGAGGAGCACTTCATGGGTCTTGGTGAAGAGAAACACAAGGAAAGACTATGGGTGAAGCACAACTCAAGTGGACGAGAAGCCCCAGGAAGAAGCTTGATATCACAAGCCCCGCCTCTTCTGGTCTGCACTGCATATCTATCACTGCCTTCCCAGAAGTCTTGGTACCCGGATTGGGCACTTGACACCACTGCTCTCCTGATAGGCTCATCAACTGTATATGGAAAAGTCATCTCAGATAATAGGGCATTGGCATCATCAAATCAAAAGATTCTCTCATCTGACTGGATGGCCCAACACGGACTTCACTTCAGCATTCTGAAGTGATTGATTAGGTGGCAAGTTGGCGGAAGTGTCCAGGACTGTGACTCCAGATGATTCAATTACTGAGCTAAACCAGGAGAAGCGCGCAAAAAATGGAAGAAAAAGAAATAAATATACCAAATCTTAATGGGAGACAAGAATCAAAATAAAAAAAAAAACAGACAAAGAGGTCAAACCAAGGAAAATTTGCAAAAAGACCACCACCACAATGGTTTCTTATATATATATTTTTAAATTATTTATTCATAAAGTTTGTATCCACAGATCAGATATTGAAAGCAACCTCCACCCGACCTTTTATCCTGTTGCACAAATTACCCATGGGTCACGACCCTAGAAGCCACACCCCTAGAAACAAGGGGAGCGGCACCAATGACGGACCTCAAAATGTCAGCAATAGAAAAACCAAAAAAATAGCATTCAAGACATAGAAAATACCAAATAAATTACCACAAAACCTAATCATGACACTGTCTGTTTTTGATTTTCTCTTTTACAATTTAAATCACCTCAGATGTCAACTAGCCAGAGTTCATCAATTAATTAAATTAATGGATAGATACTGATGGCTTTCATTATTTGTTTAATTCTTTTCTACCTTGTTCTTTGTGTTTTAAAAAATTCATATTTCTATGTGTACCAGTTCTGTAGATGGTAATCAGTATAATCGACACTTCTAAAAATAAGTTGTAATGTAACGTGATGTTTGTCGGCATTCACTTTAGGACGAGCTACTAAAGGAGGATGCAGCCCCCCCCTCCCCGCAGGAAGCCACTAGTAGCTCATAGGGAGCTGTGAAGACTGGTCACAAATGCCAAGAACTAATCAGCCCTTTTCGTTTTTTTCACCTGGACATTAAATGGGGTGTCCTTTGGACCCCTAAATCTAAATCTGATTCGCTGTGCTTCTTTTAGCAGAGTCTGATCTGATCTCACCGTCAAGAGTGTGAGTGACTGGGAAAGCATATCTGATATAATAGATCGACTATGGAAACCGAGTCAACATTTCACAAATTACACTTGGAGATAAACACTACTTTGAGGTCTCATTTTTGTACGTGGTCTTGTTTCTGATCTGGTTATTGAACTTTTTTTGCTTGTTTCTACTTTAAAGTGAATGGATTATGGATCAGTTTAGTTAGCCTTTTCTTGTAGGCAAACCTTTTTGGCAAATTTCCTTCTTGTTTTTGTTTTATTTTTAATAATTATAAAGGACCTTTGTTGCCACTTGTGCCAGGGCCTATAATAGTTTCCCCCTTTCTTTTAGTGAAACATATAAGCTTGGCTTCATTTGGCCTGTGCATGCCACAAAACCTGCTTCTTGAGTTTGGTGTCCCTGGAGCTTTATGGCCCATTTTAGAGGTGAAGCCTCTTTTCGTAGGTTCATGGAGTCCATCAATCATAGAAAATATGGTAAAGGTAACATAGAAAGGTCATACATGCAAGGGACAAATAAAGTCACCTCAGCTAAGCATACAGTAGAGCTTGTCAAACAGAAAATACTGGCAATGGTCACTCACCGCTCTCAAAGCAGGCGTCGAAGACAAGGTGGCCTTTTTTGCTCGCTCCAGTATGCCCAGGTGGTGTTACCATAAGTTTGTTCACGTTGCCCACTAAAGAGTCCTCACTTCCAGACTCGCTGCCTAGGAAAGGACAAACAAATCTGTTTAGGGAATAGAAAAAGCAGCTAATTTCAGAACAAACTCCCTAGACGACCCCACCTACTACACTTTCAGCTAGTTCTAAACATATTGTCATAACAGTCAAAGAACATAACAGTAATGTGTACAAAGTGTGTGTGGAATTCCAGAGGAGGCATGTAGATCTGGTCAACGCACAAAGAAACAGCAAGTGCTGTCAGGAGCCCTGGTAGGCTTGTAAGGAGTAAGTACAAAAGCCTTATTTGTTAGACATGGCAGATTTGGGATATTTTTCATGCTCAGAATAATTTTTCTCTCCATGCTCGGAGGTACTTTTCATAAGTTATGAATCATGCAGATTCTGAATTTATTATTTTTTGTTATTTGCTTATTTTGAGCTATGCAAAGTTTGGTAATGTTATGATTTATTTATATCAAGATGCCACTTTGTTTTCACAGGTCCCGTCATTTTGTGGTTACGCCGTCAGGGACAAAAAGGTTATGGGCTGTGACATCACACAAATGATGCTTTTATAAGCCAGACGTTTCACAGCCACTTCATCCAAATTTGAAGTTTGACGGACTGCATGTCCCTTAAGGCTTTACAGAGCTGGGAGGAGTGTCCTTGTCCCTTTGAGAAGCGCACCACACAAACCACAGGGAACATAAAGCCATTTCAAGCAGCAGCATATAAGAGTCAGAACCACCACCTTGCACTCAATTCCAGGAAAAGAAAGGAACTGATTCTGGACTTCAGGAGACTGAACTACAGTGGTCACCATGCCATCAGCATCAACAGCGAGGGAGTGAAGACAGTCCAGAGTTTCAGATTCTTGGGAGACCACATCAGCCAGGACCTGTCATGGCCAAACAACATGACAACAAATGGCCAAGAACGGTCTTCAGGGGCTTCAGTTTCTGAGGAGTCTGAAAAAAAACAACTCCCACAACAGCTACTGGTTAACTTCTACAGGTGCACCATGGAGTCTGCCATCACATACTGGATTACAGTGGGGTACTCTGGCTGCACCTCTGAGAACAGGAAGACCCTCCAGCGTACCATCAAAACAGCTCAGAGAATTACTGGTACTCAGCTACCATCACTAGAAGAAATCTTCACTACCCGCTGAAGCAGAAAAGCAAAGAGATTCAAGCCACCCCAGCCATAGCATTTTAACTCCTCTGCCCTCGGGCAGGTGTTTCAGAGCACTGCATGCCCACACTACCAGGCTGAAGAACAGCAATCAGCCTATGAAATACACAGACATCACTGTCCCTTCCTATGACAGAAGAAGCCACCACTGACTGAACGTCTGCATCAGTCACACACCTAAACATGACCCATGTGGATTTCAATGGCACCACACGGACTGTAATCTTCACTGTGACCTCATTTATCATTTCTTTATTTATGCTTACAGGTTTACCTTTGCTAACAGTAACTGGCCTTCTCATAGTTTAATGTTTACTTAGTTTATCGTCAACTCTTAAATACTTTTATCTAAGGCATCTGTAGGCTTGCTCCAAATAGATATTATATTGTACAGTGACAATAAAAGTATCTTGCATCTTGATGAAAAAAACCCACAAACATTTTAAACATAAATATAACATGTTAAAAATTCTGAGTAAATGGTACATGAACAGAACAATAATAACAAAAATAACCAAACTAAAAAACTAACAAAAAAGACAAAGAAAAGGGATATATCAACGTAAGCCAGAGAAGGAACTCTGGCCAAATCATAAAAGCCCTGGCTCACAGTAAAGAGCAAAATGAGAAAAAATTGAAAAGGTAGTACAGTGGAACCTCGGTTTGTGAGCATAATTTGTTCCGGAAAGGTGCTCGCAGTCCAAAGCACTCGTATATCAAAGTGAATTTCCCCATAAGAAATAATGGAATCTCTGATGATTCATTCCACAACCCAAAACTATTCATATAAAAATGATTAATACAAAATATAAAGTAAAAATACATAAAACAAATTAACCTGCACTTTACCTTTGAAAAGAATCATGGCTGGTGTGAGTGAGTTTCTAAACTCTTGTGGGATTCCACCCAACGGGACGACACGCGGAAGAGCGTCCCAAAGCAATTGCAGTCTCCCAGCGCTGTAGCAGCTTGCCGTATATGCGAATCCGAAAAGATCGTGGACATGCTGTAAGTGCCTGCTGTCAATGGGTGATACAAGGAACATTATAAATGCGCAGGGCACAATATTACTTGGCCACGGCCCTGCCTGACTGCCGTGTCTGTGTATAGGAGAGTGGCAGATCCCACTACAATAAATAACCGCGCTGTTGCTGTTTCAAGTTGAATAAAGCTGGTGTTGCTAAAGTACTGAGACTCCGCTTTGTGTTTTGGGGTGCACGACGGGGACTCGCACATCACAGCACACACGCAGGCACACACAAACACAGTCACAATGCTGTAGTAAACAGTATACGCTCGTACAGATGTTGACTATATGAATGAGGCACGCCGACTCTGGAGAATAGGAGATTGCCAACAATCCCGCAGAGAGAGAGAGAGAGAGAGAGAAGAACCATCAGCTCAGTTGTGATCACATGACGCTCAGCAGACAAAACGTATACATACTACTCGTATTGCAAGACCTCGCTCATTTATCAAGTCAAAATTTATTAAAAATTTTAGCTTGTCTTGCAAAACACTCGTAAACCAAGGTTCCACTGTAATACGCTTTCCTTATGTATAAAAAGCCACCGTCAAAACCTACCATACTAAAGCCTGTGATCCAAAAGGCTTCAGCAAAATATATAAGGAAAAAAAAGGTTAAAATCAGAAAAGCCAAAAAGAACAAATAAAAGTCAAAATCCATAAAGACCTAAAATCAGAAGTTTTAACAGAAATGCTGAAGCACAGCATGGCAGCAGCTGCAGGCTTATAAAGGCATCAGGGGTTCTCCCTCAGACTGGCTCAACACAAAGAGGACAATCAATACCGATATAGACAATACTACATTAAGGAAGAAGTTGTGAGAAATGCAAGATAGAAGGACCACTGCGTAAGCAAATCACACGTGTGAGGCTCACTGCCCAGACAAAGATGTGTGGCGTTCCCTCAGAAAAAGTGCATACTTCATCTCTTTAGTGACCCGTAACGTATTACAAAATTGTACATTGTACTTGCAATTGTATTTTAATATATTTGTGTGTATATTTACAGTAGTAAATGACAAAAATAATTCATATTACAAAAAAAATCCAACAAAACACTAAGTACAAAACTCTCACAACACAGTCCATTTTTGCAGATACAGAGGATTGTGGTGTAGTTATGAAATGAACCCCCGTGTGAACAGCCTCCTGAAAGTTATGTAAAGTTTTGTCCTGCTGTGGTGCTGATGTATGTGAAGATTTGTACAAATTGGGAGCGCTCCCAGACGAAACCACACAAACAGGTGGGCAGAGACCACAAATCTGGAGAAAACTGCAATCTGATGGGTGTAATAGTAGCCCAGATCTGCAGTAAAAAGTTGAAAGACCCCAATGACTGATCCTGCCGTCACTTTTACATATAGCCCTCTCATCTTTCACCCGCAGCCCTTGTAGCAACTGCTGAAGCTGCCCAATGGTGCACTACTTCTGGAATTGCAGGGATTTGCAGTCCATTTAAGTAGCCTGGCTATAACATTGTCTACAGTTTTCCACAGTAGGTGGCAATACATAAAAAATAATTTCCCTTTAATTATTGGGGACAACAGGAGAATCTGAGAATCGCAAAGGCCATATATTATATATAATTATATAGTACTGTAATATATATATATAAATATATACACATATACAGTGGTGTGAAAAACTATTTGCCCCCTTCCTGATTTCTTATTCTTTTGCATGTTTGTCACACAAAATGTTTCTTATCATCAAACACATTTAACCATTAGTCAAATATAACACAAGTAAACACAAAATGCAGATTGTAAATGGTGGTTTTTATTATTTAGGGAGAAAAAAAAATCCAAACCTACATGGCCCTGTGTGAAAAAGTAATTGCCCCCTGAACCTAATAACTGGTTGGGCCAACCTTAGCAGCAATAACTGCAATCAAGCGTTTGCGATAACTTGCAATGAGTCTGTTACAGTGCTCTGGAGGAATTTTGGCCCACTCATCTTTGCAAAATTGTTGTAATTCAGCTTTATTTGAGGGTTTTCTAGCATGAACCGCCTTTTTAAGGTCATGCCATAGCATCTCAATTGGATTCAGGTCAGGACTTTGACTAGGCCACTCCAAAGTCTTCATTTTGTTTTTCTTCAGCCATTCAGAGGTGGATTTGCTGGTGTGTTTTGGGTCATTGTCCTGTTGCAGCACCCAAGATCGTTTCAGCTTGAGTTGACGAACAGATAGCCGGACATTCTCCTTCAGGATTTTTTGGTAGACAGTAGAATTCATGGTTCCATCTATCACAGCAAGCCTTCCAGGTCCTGAAGCAGCAAAACAACCCCAGACCATCACACTACCACCACCATATTTTACTGTTGGTATGATGTTCTTTTTCTGAAATGCTGTGTTCCTTTTACGCCAGATGTAATGGGACATTTGCCTTCCAAAAAGTTCAACTTTTATCTCATCAGTCCACAAGGAATTTTCCCAAAAGTCTTGGCAATCATTGAGATGTTTCTTAGCAAAATTGAGACGAGCCCTAATGTTCTTTTTGCTTAACAGTGGTTTGCGTCTTGGAAATCTGCCATGCAGGCCGTTTTTGCCCAGTCTCTTTCTTATGGTGGAGTCGTGAACACTGACCTTAATTGAGGCAAGTGAGGCCTGAAGTTCTTTAGACGTTGTCCTGGGGTCTTTTGTGACCTCTCGGATGAGTCGTCTCTGCGCTCTTGGGGTAATTTTGGTCTGCCGGCCACTCCTGGGAAGGTTCACCACTGTTCCATGTTTTTGCCATTTGTGGATAATGGCTCTCACTGTGGTTCGCTGGAGTCCCAAAGCTTTAGAAATGGCTTTATAACCTTTACCAGACTGATAGATCTCAATTACTTCTGTTCTCATTTGTTCATGAATTTCTTTGGATCTTGGCATGATGTCTAGCTTTTGATTTGCTTTTGGTCTACTTCTCTGTGTCAGGCAGCTCCTATTTAAGTGATTTCTTGATTGAAACAGGTGTGGCAGTAATCAGGCCTGGGGGTGGCTACGGAAATTGAACTCAGGTGTGATACACCACAGTTAGGTTATTTTTTAACAAGGGGGCAATTACTTTTTCACACAGGGCCATGTAGGTTTGGATTTTTTTTCTCCCTAAATAATAAACACCATCATTTAAAAACTGCATTTTGTGTTTACTTGTGTTATATTTGACTAATGGTTAAATGTGTTTGATGATCAGAAACATTTTGTGTGACAAACATGCAAAAGAATAAGAAATCAGGAAGGG